>NC_143445.1:24480000-24780000 GCF_987193195.1 Phasianus colchicus | reverse complement strand
CAACACCTTCCCCTGAAACAAAGTCCTGGATGTGAAAACCACCCAGACTCTGTGAGATACCTCTATTGAATCTTTGAGGATGAATCAAATGAAAGAAAGAACAATTGTTTGCTTCTAAGACTTCAGGGTGTTTGGAATCCACATCCCCCTGTATTCATGGCACATTTCTTCAGTCTTTTCAAAATGAAACTCATTCTTTTGATCTGAGGGAGGGGTTGCTGCAGCCATGAACAGAAGCCTCCCTTTCATTGTTGTATAAAATCTAAAGAAATAATAACAGTTAATAATACCAAAGTTCTGAAAGAAAACTGTTTCATCCGAATCCCCAGGTAAAGCTGGGTGGATGACTTCTTTAGCTGCAGGGTCACATTTAGGACACCTTTAGAGCTGGCACTGGGGCAGGTTGGCAGTGTTGCACTCATTCTGCAGTGTTTTGTGAAGGGGCCTGGGAAGCAAATGGGGCTCTTGGCTTGTGCCCCAGTGGCACCTAACAACAAGCCTTCTCCTCTGAATAGTCTCTTCAACTTCTGCTCTCATTTTATCTTCTTCAAACCTTATGACAAGTATCCCAAAGCAGTTTGGGAATGGAGATGGGCTTGGAACCCCAGTTCCATCCCATAACCCTGCATGTTTAATAGCATTGAGTGTGCAAGGTTTCCTACTGTCTCTGGAATACTACAAACTGGAAGAATGAAAATTTTGCTTTTTATTTCTCTAACCTACTATTTAATTTGAATTAGCACATCTTCTTCAAAGGGAGAGTTCAGTGTCAGGAACTTGTATCCTGGATGACCTATTTTATAATGAAATCATAGACTTCCAAACCTTTAAAATGAGCCCCACATTCAGAGAGGTGAGAAATTCCAGCAGCTGACATGCAAATCAAGTCATTTTTTATGTGCATGCATTTGTATTTAGGTACTAACCTCTGAAATACATAATGCCTACCTGTAAAGGTTAGCCCAGTTATTTAAAAATTTCCCATTTTCCTGTTAGCTTATGGATACGTGAGACTACAGTGTATGCTTCCTTTCCTGACTCGCAGCTCCTGAAGCCACCTCTTCAGTTTAATGTTCCCTCTCTTCCTTCAAATCTCTCTTCACTTGCTGCTTCCATGCACCTTCAAAGGTGGTTCCCTGCCAGCTAAATGCAACCTTGAACTCTCTCAAAAACTTACAAAAGTCAATGGAAAGGCTTAACTTTCAGATGCTCTGCATTAGTCATATTTAAACTACTATCCACTCTCGTTCTGGTCAAGAAGTCTTCCTGCAAATGCCAAAATTCATGTAATATCCTCTTTGGTTTGAATTTCATATCCTGTTTACTTAATTGTCTGTGAAAGGATTAAGAACATCCTCATTTTGTTTCAAACTACCAAGTTATATTACAATCCCCTTTCTTATTCATTCCTACTCCTTGGCCTGAAAGGTCTTTAAGAGAGCAGGAGAAAGTGTGAGACAGGAGGTGATTTTATGTCTATTTTACTGTAAGGTCACTTTCCCAAGGTTGTATATGAGTTTAAAACAAGAAAACTAATGCCAGATCTTCCAAGATTCACTGCAATACCTTAACTACATGAATATCTTAAAGTAGTTTGAAATTACAGGGCTTTTCTTCTGGCAGGAGCTGCGTGTGCACTCAGATCATTTTGTCAGGTATTGAACAGAATTTCCCCATTTTGTAGAGACCATAGTATCTCCAAAAAAATGATGGAAACCTGTGTAAAGAGCTATGCTTTGGAGGACCTACAGAATGCCTACATCTCTCTATGTTTAAGCCTGGTGGTTATAGTCAGTCCTTCAAACTTCTAAACTTGTTCCAAATTTTCAGAACTGCACAGCATGCAACTGAGAGAATGATTTGACCCCAAAGATCAGGATGTTGTAAGTATTGTTCAAGAAAAATCCAGTTGAAAAAGATTCTAAAAAAGTATCAGGGACACTTTTAAAGTCTTCCTTTAAAAATAAAAATCATAAAACTACCTTTGTTGACTCCTGCTGTTAATGTGCTTTTATCCAGGCGTTTAGAAACAATACTGTTTTGCAGAGTAGACAGCCACTCTCAAGGGCAGTTTTCTCATCTGTGGTCCCTCATTAAGTACTGTGAGCTTGAGAACTAATAAAGTGGATGGTATACATGCACATTACGTAAAGAAAACATGCTCCTGGCTGCAAACTGAAGAGAGGATAATTGAAAATGCAGTAGGTAATTCTGATCTTTTGAAAATTTTACATAAGTAATTTTAATTAAGGCTTGAAACGAGCATTCAATTTGCCTATATCATTACTATACAAAGTTACCTCACAGATATTTATCTGTTGCTGCTCAGTATAACATCAATGCCTATGATCATTTCTTGGAGCTCTTTTCATGCAATCCAAGCGCACTATGGAAGAGTAATTTCCTTATAGATGAGGATATTCTGATTAAATTGTTTAAGCAATAGTCTTGATGAGGACTGAAGTCAACAGATAGACCAGACAAGGGCCCCTGCTCAGAAGCACAACTGAGAACAAGTGCAGTTCCTACACTGGACAAAGTTGATACTCATTCCCTTTCAGTCAGAGAAGATCCAGTCTACCTTTCTCCCTACTTGTGATGAACACGTACAGCATCATCCCCAGAAATACACATATATGAGACTTCTGTAAAAATTTGCTGACAGGGCTCATTCTTAAAATGCACGAATAATTATGATACTAATTAAGCTGTCTAAAAACTTTTTTTCAGGATGGCTACAGATCCTAGCAATAGAAGAAGTGCCATACAACACAGTCTCTAACTTAACATAAGTGAATTACAATTGCTTTTCTGTTCCCACTTGTGGAAGAAATCCAATAGTACATCATTAGCATTATTCCATATATGCCACGGATGTTTTCAAAGGTCAATTTGTTTATAGAAATTCTTCCATTGAGGATGAATGATGACACTATTTTGACCTCTCTGACCTTGGTAAGCAGGAATGCACTTTTCAAGCATCCAGAGCCCTTCTACACAATTTGTCTAATCCTACATCTCCCCTGCCCTTACAGGCTATTTGCTGTTAGTGGCCACAATAGACAAGCAATAGTACCATTATAGGCTTCTCTAACAAAAGACTTTCGTGATCATTTTCTAGTGACTTGAAGATTGACAAGATCCCCTCCTGTTACCCAGATGCATTTTCTCCTCCTTCCCGGGGATTTCTTTTCTTGTTTCCAAGGAGGAAAGTGCCTCCCTGAGTAGCGACCTCTCTCTCTGCAGAGAGACCTGCTAGAAACAACAAACATTGCATGTTAAACCTCCTCCTAGAGGGCATTATGAACAAATGGAGTGCTAGCTCTTCTTTGATAAGGTGCACACCTGTGGTACAACTTAAGAATCAATTCAATTATAAAGACACAAGAATGCCTTTTGAAGAATGTTCCTGAGCAGCTCTGAGGCAGGGAACACAGCATACATATGAGCCTGACTTGGTCAAAGTTATTTAAAGGGAAGAAGTTGTGTAGAATTGCTCTGCAGCCTGATTAACTACCTGGACACTCATCTGTCAGCAAAAGCCCACATGTGAAAATTAAGAGTGTCCCACTATGGTTTATCACATCAGCTGTCCTTCAGTGCAGAACTCTTTCCTGGAGCTTTTGCTTGCCTGCTACACAAAACCTGAGCTATCAGAATGTTTAATTTTCAGAGATGCAGAATACTTGTAGCTCTCAATGGTATGTGAGGTCACCTCTTATAAGAAAGCCCTGCATCACCCAGGCTAGGTACTCAGAAAATGAGATGCCCTTTCTCTGCCCCAGCCAGTAGTTACTTTGGAAAATTCCATCTGCTCCATCTTTGGGTCTCATTTGGAACTCGATCAGGTAATAATAGCAGCCTGCGCTAAAATATTTCCTGAGGGCTACAAGGAGTTTGAGAACCCTCATAAACAATGGTGCGGATTAAAATAGTAATGCAAATGTTGTTTCATTTGTTGTCTATGATTCATATGTAGGAAAAAAAGATAGAAGATCAGTGCTGACCTCTTTACACACAGCACTTGACAAGGTAATATGCTTTTTAAGCTTGATATACTTCAACTTACACTGCACTCATTAGAAGAATATGTCTAAATGACACTTTAATGTTCGCTTTCATTGGTTAAGAATAAACATTCCTCCATATTGTCATTAATAGAAGAGGAGGAAAAGAAAGCCACAGATAAGATTACTTCAAATCCTTGGATCATAGTCCCTTCCCTTGCTGCAGTCACTGAAGTCAGAGGGTGGGGTTGCTCAGTGCCTGCAGGGCGAGGATTGCTCGATTCACCTTCTGCTATAGATGGAGAGGGAACCAGCAAATGATTTCACTGAAGAGAGAATGAGCAGAGAAGATTTTAGGTTTGATTTAGGCTTAATTTGAAATGTTATGAGACACATGGGAGTTATTTACTCAAATTTGGAGTTTGCAGTGTCAAAACTTAAGCTTTGTATGTAAAGTTGCTTCTTCAAATTCTAAAAAAATGTTTCAGGAACGTTACTATTACGGGCTTTCCATAGCAGTGGTTCAACATTATTGTTTTACATTAAATAATCGAGTTGGAGTCTCACCAGAAGTTCATACCACAAAGTGAAATACGAGTATGCATCTTCTGATGAAACTGAAAAACTTCCAGATTCCAGGCTAAGTTATGCTCATCATTTTACCTCTTTACTTTCTTTCATTCAAGCAGTTTATTTAACAGCACAGTATGAGTCAAGAGACCAATCCTCACTGAAAAGCTCAACAGCACACTAATATGCAGGAGTTACATAAATATGAAGTACACAGTGCTGAAGAATGGAACAAACTGAACAGGCCATAAAACTGCATCTATTTCCCTCTTGCTCTTTGTTCTGGAATTGCAGGCATGAACTGTGGCTATTCCTTGCCTTTTTCTGTTTCCTTTAACTCAAAGCATTTTCTCAGAACATGGGACCTCCTGCAAGATGACTTTCAAGGCACCTCAAAAGAAGCGTTGCATGGGCAATACTGCAAATTCCACTTGGGAAAAAAAAGCCGCAGCTTGGCATGTTCTTCCAGCACTTTCAATAGGGACACAGGCCTGACTTATGGCCCATAATCAGCAGTTTCCAGCAGCTGCCTAAATGAGTGCTGTTCAGTGGCTTTCATATGGATGCCTCTCAGCTTCTGGGAGATAGAGAGCCATGACAGGTATAGGGTATGTTTATTCCTGCTGTATTATTCTGTAAAGCCCTTGTAGGGCAGCATTTCATAGGTAGATTCTGCAGTTTTGAAAAGAGAACCACAAGCCTTATCCTGCTTATCCTGAAGAGTTCTTCAACTAAAGCATTTTAGAGAGAAAAGAATGCAATTACCATTATCTCGAACATAAATTATTTATCCATCTCTACTCATCTTAATGTTTGCCCATAGGATCTTTTCAACCAAAAGGACATCAGTGCCCTCAGAAAACTTAATCAGCTATGGGCCATAATATGCTGTCTTATGGAGAACAAACAAAAAAAGTGAAGAAAAGCATGAGTGACTGTGAGCTGCAAGACACCACAACATTGGTGCTGTAGGCAAAACGAGCTGCTTCATGTCACAGTTTGTAAAGTGTTTGCACAGGAAAAAATTACGCCAAAAAAGCATACAGGAAAGTTTATATAGTACCACAAAACATGCACTGAGCATCCTCTGATACGTGATATTCATGGACATAAAACAGCTACGAGCTTTCATTCACCAGCAATTATTTCTATACCTCCCTGTCAGAACTTCCTTGGATCTGCTTCTAACACATTGACTGCAAAGTGATGCCAAGGACAGCCTCAGCTTACATTCCCTTTTGAGTGCTAAGTTCAGGAGAAACATCCTCACGCATCAGAGGGAATAATACGATCTCGCCAGCCAAACCACATATTGCTCCCACCCTCTGACCGCTTTTGGTGCCATTTTTCCTGCAGCCACACATCCAGTTGGCATTATTTGCTTGGTGCTGAATACCAGAGAAATGAGACTGCTCACTCATCTATATACAGCTACACTGCACCAGCACATAAAATTAAGGAAAATAAAGTATAGAAAAGTGCCACTGAAATTTTCAAATAGAAAATAATAAGTGGTCCAGCTGTAATTTGGCCTGGACACAAGTTGTTAGGTCTAAATACATATTTACATGTCTTTGAAATGCTCCTGAATACTTCCTCTGTCTGAAAGGAAATTTTCAAAACTGTGATGAAAAAATCTGGTTCAGATCATTTGTATTGGTTTTAAAACCAGGCATAACATTGCAGCCTGTTCTTTCATCCAGAAAAGGTGTAACTGTCATATCAATTTAGAACTTCAGTCATGTTACTTTAAATCTGCATTAGTAAAACCTGTAACAAAACATGCCTCTGTTATCCATATCTTGCATCTGGAGCCAAATTATGTTAGAGTCTGATCTCTAAACCCAGTATGGAAGCTATATCTGGTATGTTCTGCACTTTGTACCATGGTACATATGGGCTTTTTACTGTAGTGATAACACAGCTCTATAGCCCACCTGGTAAAAACATTATACATAAAAAATGACAGTCAAAAGAAGCTGGTGCAAATACAACAGAATTACATACAAGGTTGCAATATAAGACTAAAAACAAACCTACATTTATAGGTATTATCTGGCACCTTGCTTTTAAACAAAGGTCTGTAGCTTATGGTGTCATTTTAAAGGCTTAGTACTGGGTTTTCAAGCTGGAGAAATGGTATAAGACCAGCGTATTAAGGAGGTGAATTTCTGCTGACATTATGGAAGGTCTTAGTAGTCAGCCTCCTACCACTTGATAATATTCTACAGATGGCGTGGAATAACATTATCAAAAGGCAATTCTTATATATATAACCCCTCAACTTGCAGCCAAACATGACTTCATGCAAGTCATAAATTCAGGAGCTTGCACTACATATGGCAGAAGTAGTTTTCAGAAACCAGGAGTACAGTGCAGAGGTATCCAGATGAGACCCTCACCTTGCCCCTTTGCACCAAAGAAAAGGAGTAAAAGAGACTTGCAGTGCTGCTGCAGAAGATGTACTGAGGATTTCTTGCAAGCATAATGCCTGGCATAGGTGTCAGGCTGGATCTAAGAGTCTGCGTTAGGGTAGGTTAACAGTAAAAACAGTAATGCTAAATCTTAACATTGTTATCAAGTGAGGAAACACTCCTTGGAATAATGCTTCTTTCAATAATTTCTATCATTCCTGGAGGTGATGGCACTCCTGGGGGCTCTGGGCACTGTGCCAGCAGCAGCAGCTCCGTCACTGTGCACAGTGCTGCAGCACCCAAGCAACACTGATAGATCCCAACCTCTTCACTCCCCAGTGCTGAGCTCCAAAGACCCTCCTTTTAGCTTTATAATGTAGTGCTGTAATTGTTGCTTTATTTAAAAATACTTAACTTAATTTGCTTGTGAAACTCAGAGACAAATGCTCTATCTAACCAACAAATATCTAATCTTTGCTCTTCTTAGAAGGTGCCCTCTCCAGGCCCCTGCCTGCAGTAACAGATTCATATCCTTAGTTTTTTCCAGTTCAAAGGAACAGTCCTTACAGGTAAAGGTTTGCAACAGTAGCTATAATTGTACACGTACATGATATGACATATACACAGAACATACCTACTGAAATACTTAAAAGAACTGTAACTACTTGACAGATGTAATGACCAGTAAAGTAGAAAGGAAAATTTATAATCTGCTAACAAATTCAGATTTGCTGAGTACAACAGTCGATTATTTCCATTCAAGGTACTCATTTCATGTGTAGATCTTGGTTTCATAAATTCAGAACTTTAAGTAGCTGACATGGTGCCAACTTTTGGGAGTAAAAAAAAAATCATCTGTTTTTTTTCCAAGCTGACACAACACATTTTAAGTAGATGAAGGCTTGGTTTCATTATATTAACAGCATCTGTAGGTGTTCTTTGGTGCATCACTCCACTGTTTAGTAATTTAGCAGCAGGTTGGAAATGAGCAAAGGGGTAAAATGAGACTCTGTGGCTATAACAAATAAGGCACACCTCTAATATTTGAATTGACAGACAGCAGAAGTTGATGCTTTGCCAAAGACTATGAAGAAACATCTTCCAAAATATCCTGTGAATATAAATTTCTTTGGTTCAAGGCATGGCATTTCTAAGAAGATACTTTTCTAAAGACAGCTCAGATCTGATTTTATCGAACTAAAATGCCAATACAACACCTTCAACTTCATTTTGACCAAAAGTTTAGCCACCTGCACATCAGAAATAATTCTCTGACATATTTTGTTTCTTAAAATTCGTTCAGAAACTAGTTTCAAACAGGAAATGTTTGATGTGGCAGCTCACATTTTGCAGCTGTTTGTGACAGGGAAACAACAAAGAATGAAAAAAAGTGAAAACAACCTGCCTATATCATTCAAGAGAGTAGGCAAATGTATTTTAAAAAGTCAGCAAAATAATTGAGAAACAAGTCAGATTTCTGACATCAGTACTACAAGTACTGGCAAGTGCAAGACTGCTTGAAGCCACATATCCGACCCACTCTTTTCTGGATGAGTGGAGAGTCCATTCTTTGCTGCACTTTATTCAGCAGCTATGCTACTGGGACAGCAGTGAATGCCTTTATTGACCCAGAGGGAAAACTGAGGAGTTTGCCTTCAACTTACTGGTGTGGTCAAATAAAGTGAGCACAGATATGGAACAAGCGGAGGTAGCTCTAATTATGACCCTGCTGCTTCATTACGTTTGCTTCCTGGTCTTTCTGCTCCTCATCTGCCAAATCTTGATGTGAAACCCCCCCAGCTACCTACACAGTTTTAGTATGGATATAAAATTCTGCCATCTTGACCTACAGACTTTTTGCTGCCAGTGTGCACCACCTGTGCATGGAGCCCTCTTTCCTCTTATCAGCACGTAGTCTAAGTGGCTCTGCTCCATTTGTGGTTGTAGAGAGAAAGCCTTGGAGAGTGCAGCTCACTCCAGCTGTTTAGATACGTGCCTTAGGATGGGATGCAGTTCCCTGGGAAGGGATCTGTTTCTCTTTATCAATAACAAAACAACCTCGCCAACTAGATCAGACTCTGTAGTCAGTTTAGACTGCTGGAGTTTGACAGGAGGAATCCCACACCAAACTCAGTGCAAAGGGAGCCAGTCCCGAAGGGAACAGATGGGAACAGATGGGGAACATCTGGGAACAGATCCCCCAGTCCCAAGCAGAGCACCCTAAACACAGCAAGTGACAAACAAACATAGACCTCTGTTGGTAGAGAACTACATTGCTTCATACTGCTTATCAGCAAAGGCTAAATTTCTTCCTTTCCCACGGGGAAATGACATGTCAGTAAGTATAAAGGGGATCACAGCAGGAGTGGACCCAATAAAGTCCCTAAGCTCTTTGGTTCATCCAGGGCATGCTTACAAATGAGTCCTTGCAAACTTGCATTTAATGGGCACATTTAATGACAACCTGAAACAGAATGCACCAGGCAGTGATGCCAACTATCCCACATGGTTCCAGTGAATGATCTGGGACTCTCCCAAAATCTGCTGAGCAGGATCAGTGCCACACACGGTCAAAGGAGACAAGGCTTTCAGCGTAACATATAAAAGCTGATGCATATTTAAAATATCTTAATGGAACATATGAGAAAGCAACTCTCCTGCTCTCCTGCACTCTCTCATTTTAAAGCAGGATTACTTTACTGAAGCAACTGCAACTCTCCAGGCATAGGACTAGAGTGAGTGAATTAGAATCTATCCCCTGAGCTTTGAAGTATTTGTGAAAAATTTTCAATTATTTCTAGTCTAAGTCTGTGCTGTAATGACCTGTACAAATCTCAGAAAGGAAAACAATGAACTGCTCATATAGATGATCCTCTTGCCAAACTGAGTGTGATTGCTTCTGAAAATCTGCTTGTACACCTTTAATGCACAGACTTAATATCTTAAGAATATTACTCCTTCAAATACCTCAAATCTCAACTTTCCATGTTGTCTTTCAAGAATGGGATGCATTTGTAACAATGTAGGCAGGCAAATTCTTCCTTAGGCATTAAACTGTACTCCAAAGAGGAATTAAAACATGAGATTTACAAGTATGTTTCCTAATATATCAAAAGAGCTAGCAAGAAAAAAAAATATATCAGTGCTGATATTCTCAACTACTCTTACTAATATGCTTTTATGAACGGAGCAGCCACACTTGCTGCCTCGGTAGCCTCAAGAAGGAGATGCAATTCCACTGCCTGCGAATATAGAGATGCTAGACAGGAGGGACTCAACTGTGCAACATACTCAGTAAAGCTTACGGCTAGGCACAGATAAGAAAATCATAGTTCAAGTGTTTTCATTCATATTTGAGATGATATTTAAAAGTCTGTTAAGGGCAGGCTGAACCATGAGCAGTGAATTAGCAGTACACAAAACAGCATTGCTATTGACTGAAATCAGGATTACAGAGGTCAAGCTTGCCAGGAAGCAAACGTGAAACAGTTTATAAAACCAGTTGCATTCCTAATTTGAGATGCTCAAATCACATTGATTTCTAATATACTCTACGTTCCGTATGTAACTTAGCTGTTTCTCTGTATTTTCCTGTTCCTCGAGGCTCTAACAGTATATACATGACTGTGTACATATTCTGATTTGCACCTTTGTGCTCAAAGATTTTATAAAGAATTTTGTAAATACTCATTAAGCTATTCCCTATCCATCTCCCTTTATGGGAAACAAGAAACATGACAAGATACCTCAAGTTCTTCCAGAAGAGCAAATGTGCTCTCTGCCGCACCAGCTTATGTCAAGGATGCCATGCATCCTTAACCAATTTCCTGGAAGGTTTCTTGGGTGGGCAACCTCAGCTGTTGGAAAGGCACCATTGACAACGACATTGCTATGCCATCAAACAATCTTGTTTTCTGGGAACACAATGCTTAATGCATTTATGCTCTACTCTTACCTACATACAGTGCCAATGACTCCTCCAATGATGAGAATGGAAGTGGCAGGTGTGGCACTTATCTGCCTCCCTGAAACTTGACTTAGACTCCAGTGTTGAGGACATTCCATGAGGAGAAAAAGAATCCTTTCCTCTCTACAGGATTTACCTCAGATACAGCTTCAGAATCAATGATGCGTTGCAGCCCTGGGTTAGTATGCTGGAGTGAAATAAGGAGGTGGTATTATAACCAGGTTCCTCATCGAGCTGCTATTAGTACTTGCTCAAACTCTGTGATATTGCTGAATAAAGACACATTCTCGATTTAAAAACCCATTCCTTGCTTCTAGTGCAGTGTAGGCTTGAATGACAATTTCATTTCTTTACTTTTTAGATCCTGTTAGACCACAGACCCAACAAAATCAGGAGAGAAGGAGATCAAGTCTGTCCTGTCTTGCAGGGAGGACTGTGCATCTGACTGCATTCAAGCACACCTGGGCAGTCTCTCTGAAAGCAAAGGGTGGCACAGATTCACTACAGATCTGACCTGCAAAACCCTAAATAATAGTGATAACGTGCAAGAAAGAGAGAAGCCAGCTGAGCTATAAGCATTGGCAATTAGAAAGAACCATCTTGTACCAGCAAAATGAACACATGCGATGTGAGAAATCAGTGAGAGACAAACATTGAAGCCCCTGATGTTACCCTGACAGTGCTTTTTCCAGGGGAGAAATATACTTCAACGACAAAATAAAAAAATAAAGAAATCACTTAGCAATTTTCTTGCACGCAAATAACACAAGTCTGAAAGCAATGAGGCTGATGTAACCCCTGAACAGACAGAGCCAGAAAACAGAGACGGAGGCTGAACTGAACTGCAGAGCTATATGGCAGAAAAGAGAGAAGTGGTGAAAGATTTCAGTTCTAGTCAGAATTGAGTTTGGCAAAAATTCTCATCCAATCCTGTTAAATCATATGCTTGAATAAGTTATTCACCCAGGCCAGTAACATCTGTTCAGGAAAGGGGCCAACACTAAAATGTGTTTTTTCATCTCACAAAACAAAGCATAATCTAGGCTATAAATACACATGGTTTTACTATGCTGGATAATGTATCTCATGAAGGAAAAAAAAATCCTTTAGTTCAGAACTTTTTTTTTTTTTCTAGAGACATTACTCATCTGATCCTGGACCCTTTACATATTCAGGAGTCCCTCTGCTTTCAGCAGGATACTTAGGGCTGTAGGAAGTTTGGCCTAAGTAATCACAGTCAGACTCAGAAATGTTCTTGCCCCTTTACAAAATGAGAGCTGCCCCAGTCCAACCTCCACTTACACTTTTTTATGCTATGTATAAGAGCATCATCACAGACAGAAATTAGCCCCAAAGCCCCACAGTCATGAAAATTAATTAAGAACTCTGAAATATAAAACAAAAACAGAACAAAAAAAAAACCACTATAAAATAAGACATTTTCCACTACGAATTTTGTTTGAGGTGCTCAACAAGGTCAGTATACTTTAATGAGCCACTTTCAAGCAGACATACACTCACTTAAGACAAAGATGACTGTGCCTCTAAAAACCACTTTTAAGTGATAGATGACTGTCAGCTTTGCAAAAACTGAGCATGCAGTAGCTTGATAGCATAGAATGAAAGCAATCTAGAAGTGCAAGTCTGTTTCTTTTGGCAGCAGCAGGGGTTGCTAATGGATTCATCACTTTCTGTTCAATATGAGCATCAAACAAAAAAAACATTTAGGACTCTATTCATCTGAATTTCCGGCCCTACACTTGCCAGCCATGGAAGCTCTGTGGCTTAGAGCTCAAATCTGATTCACACATCCGAGTTCAGAAGCGGAGACCACCCAAGTCCTGGACTCAACAGGGTGGTATTCGCCCTTCCCTTCAGCATCTCAGTCTGCCATGGCACAGAGATCTGAGGTCCTGCTTCCCAGGTCCCAACCCCATCATTAAGGTAGCCACTGACCACCTCCCTGATGACAAATTCTTTCATGGCAGCCAGTTGGTGGCAACTGGCAGTGAAGATGATTAGACACAAAGTCACCCTCCAGTTAATAACTAAATTGATAGAAAATTAATTGCAGTGACAACAGAGAACTGGAAGATTATTTAAACTGGAAACTTCTAAGAAGCAGGAAACAGTAGAAAGAGAATTAAAAAAAAAAAAAAAAAAAAAATTATTAAAGGGATATTTGACCTCCTGGGAAGAAAACTTCTTAGTGCAGAGGCAGTTAAATGCGTTTTCCCAGTATTGTGCACATATCCAGAATCAAGGTAAAAACACTGACACCAATAAATAGATCGTGCACTTGATACACTTCATCCACTTGAAGGCAAGAAGCACCTTCATCTTCTGCCTTTTCAAAAACATCCAAAGATAAACCAGGTGAAACTACAACAGCTTGTCTTTACTCTCTGTATGGCACTCACATGGTTTCTAATGTGCTTCAGATAAGTATTTTCTTTTTAATACATTGGAGTTGGTGAGATGTGAATTTTGTCGATGAAGGATGGAATAAAGGGAAAAAGCCTTACTAGAAATCACTTCACCGTTTACTAGCAAAATACTTTACGGTACAACAGCAATAGTTCATGGCAGGGGCTAAAATTACAGCATTACACTGAAATATGTCATTAGGGTTGGCTTGTTGCTGTCATTTTTTCTTTTAAAAAACAGACTGTCTACAGAATGGTTTATAAGAGACTTCAGACACCCAAAATATTACCTTAACTGTGAAGAATCATATTTTAGATGTCTTGTTTCACTGATAGTTTCAGCAAGGAATGCACAGAATGATCAAACCACATATAGGTAGCAGCAATTATTGGTACATTTCAGATGAGCACAGCATGAAGGATAAGTCTAAAGAAAGATTAAGACCCAAATACTAAGGGAGAAAAAAAAAAAATGAAAAGATGGAGCAAAAAGGCCTGAAAAGCAGGAAAGGACTAGGTGTCTGCAGGAAGCTTGTATTCTTATGTGAGGTGTGAGTGACCCAGCGTAGGCTGGAATGTGCTCTCTATGTGATCTACAGAATCTCTCTCTCAACGGTAGCAAGTGAAAAAGAGTGAATTAAAGTCTTAAAGAGAAAAATCAAT
The DNA here is from genome assembly GCF_987193195.1 of Phasianus colchicus. Lineage (NCBI taxonomy): Eukaryota > Metazoa > Chordata > Aves > Galliformes > Phasianidae > Phasianus > Phasianus colchicus. The sequence continues at coordinate 24,765,953 of NC_143445.1, read as the reverse complement.
AAAGAAAAAAAAATAAAGGAAAATATGGCAAAGAGCCTTTCGATGGGTATATAAAATGACACTTGCGTGACAGTGGGGAGCAACCTAAAATTTCCATGCTTGCAACAGAAATACCCTGCAAAAACAACAAAAGACATTTTTTTCCCTTTGTTTTGAACTATATTTGTCACTGTCTCTACCTATTCCATCGCTAGAGCTGAATTTTTTTAGGTCACCCTAAGTTTTTCACTGATACTTCTGGCCCCAGAGTAAACTTCTCCTTGTTTTTCCTTTATGCTCTTCAGTTTTACCCCAGTTTCTCTGCTGGGATAGACAATATTTAGCCCCAAACTCCAGCCAAATTTTCCAAAGGATAATATCTGGTTCCTTGCAGCCTTGTCAAACAATAAAGGTCAGTGGAAAGCTTACTCCAGTCACCCTTTCCTGGATTCATTTTTATCTTTAATAGACAGGTTCTGCCCTCTGTGCATCTGAGAGTCACCCTCTGGGAAACCTTTGTAGGTTCCTTTGGTTAGAGCTCCATTGAACCCTGCTGTACAGGCTCTAGCTACAAGTCTGTACCCCTAAATAGAGCACATCTCTGCTAAGAGATGAGGCTTTGTGTACTTGCCATCTGCAGCCAGTTGGTGTATTTCCCTTTTTCTTCCAGATCTGTCTTAACTTTTCCCCATCAGAAATGCAATACATCTTTCATTACATCACGAAAAACAATTTCTTTCTTAATGTGAAGGAATTTGTCGCTTGTTTTCTGCTGGCTGTCAAGGTCTTTTTTCAAACTCAAGGTATCTAAGGTACACCAAGGATATTACTGCCACAGTAATCAAAATAAACAGATCAATGTGCCCGTGTTCCTAGCTCCCATCTCTGCCTGCAAGTCCAGGAAAGGCAAACCTTTCTAAGACCAATAATTTTTCAAGTACTTGACTGAAAAACTGGCTATTCTTGCACTTCAGTGCGCAGTCACAAACATCCCCTTCTGCTCCCCCTACCTGCCAAAACACCGCTGAAGACCGAGAAGCTCCATTCTCACAGGACAATTAACTTCAGAAAAGCTGAACGTGGGCACAAGCATTTGAGAAGAGCACATTCTCATAAAATCTAGAAAACAGATTTTGAACTCTCCTTTCCAGAGTTGAGAATTTCTTAATGTAATAAAAAGATGGAATAAATGTAAGAAGGAATTGGTGCCTCTGGACAAAGCGCTGACCTTTCAGTGTGAATAAATAACAACTAGATAATAACAACTAGATGGCTCAACAGGAAGATGAGGATTTTTTTTTTTTTTTTTTTTCAGAAGATGGATTCTGTTTGTTGCGTACTTCCCCCAGATAGGTCTATCAAAGTGCTATTGAAATGTTTAGAAAATAATCATGACTAGTAGGGATTGCTCCTGAACAATGATTTTAACCAAATTCATGTATAAATTGCTCACAGACCTAAGATATGGAACCACCTCTGCTTGCCATTTAGAGAAAAACAGAAAGTGAGAAGCTTTAACTGAAATGCTTTGTTTTTAAACAGAGTGAAAGAATTCACAATATTGCTTCCCAGCAATAATCTACCACCTACCACTGTACCTGCACATGAGGAACTTACATACAAAGCAAGCAGATTTACAATAACATCTATTGTGTATCAGTGGAATAATTCCCTTCGATTCAGTAACACCAGAATTACCCCACTGATCCACAAACTCCTGCTTATGCCTATGGGCAATTACCTCATCACACAGCCTCCATGCTGGGACTTACCTCATTTTTATGCCCATTTTTAACACAGGTGAAGTAACTTCTCCCTTACTGCCCAAGGTCATACATCTGGTAAAGTATTAAAGGATAGAATACAACTCTCAGTGCTACTCAAAAGCCCCTCGATGTGTGATAACAGAAGTCTAACCTGTTAAACAGAAAAAGAAATGCAAGAACAAGATAGAGAAAAGAGAAAGCAGATTTAAAAATAAATAAATAAATAAATAAGTGGTGCAAACTGCATCTCATGTGGGTTTTCAAAACCAAATGTTTAAATATGCAAATATTTCTGTTCGAATTTCATCACTATACAAAGTTCAGGGGTCAAAAGCAGGTAAAATATGAATCACAGCTCCTTGAGTTTTTATCAGATGCTTGCATTACCAGGTGCTGAAAAACACTGGGTGTTGTTTTTTTGCTTAATTCTTTCTTTTGGAGTCTTCACAGCACGTCAGAGAATAATCTGAGTCAGTTGTCATTTTAAATAATGAAAGAAAGAAACATTTATTTGTGCATGATAAATGGGTGGATTATTTAATAGTGTTATCCACATTCTTTTAGGATTTGGCTTGGGAATGAGATAGATGTTCTTTAAATGCAGCAAAGGTTTGCATATAATGTACATCCACTTTGGTCCTGGGTGAAGCTCATCTATTTTCCAGAATCTGAAGGTCACTAAAAAAAACAGTTATTGTTGTGACATGACTGTGTCTTGGGCTTCAACGTTTACCATCGTAAATATAAGCAAGTTTTTTTTCCCCATTAATCCAACAAGGCTAATCCAACAGCCTCTATGGAAAAACTATTACAAAATATTCAGACTTCATACAGACAGAAAATCTAAAAGATGCACAGTGAGCAAGTTCAAGGAGTCTTCATTAACATTTGCCATGTCCTAAGGATGGGAATGCTGCCTGCACCTGCTGTGGGGAGTAGGTAACTACAAGGAGAAGAGCAGACAGCACAGGGACAAGCTGTGCCAAAGGTACATCAGGGTATTAGAGCTGAGTGCAGGACAACAGACAACTGATGGATGCCCCAGGTAGATGGAAGGCAATGTCTTAATTATCCGTTTTGCTTCAGATCCTGGGAACACTAGTTTGCTGAGAAAAATAAGTGTTAATTAGGAACTGTCTCATGACTGGTTGCCATAATTACATGCCTAATGGCTGATTGACTGGGTGACAGCATCTCGCCCCAGGAGTGTGTGTCACAGAACCGAGCTGAAGGCTTTGTGGGATTGCTGACAACCCCTTTCTCTTTCCCTCAAATGCTCCTGTTAAACTCTCAAGACATAAACCTCCCAAGTTAAAATCAATCCAGTGGCATAAACGGAGTACATTTGGAAAAAAAATGCTATCTCCACTGAGTGAGAGCTGGCAAGGACAAGAAGTGCACTGTCACCAGCAAATAACAGGTTTAATATATGTAATATTCAAACAAGTTAGGCAGCTTCTAATGTGGTCATTTCATATATCACGAGTACTTAAGAGCAAAACAATCGCCACAGCAACTGTTACATCAGAGAGCTGAGGCAGCTGCCAGGTACTGGGCATAGAGACATAGCCTCTAATGATCCAGTGCCAGGTATCAGGCCATAAAATACAAAAACAATAAGATTTGTAGTACAATTATGTTTGCCACAATGAATGTTTTAAATTTTGTGTCAGTATGTACATATATTAGATTAATTAGGTACAAAGCAGGTAAAATATTAAATACTTTAGGCTGAAAATCAGAGGGCGTCCTCAAGGCATCCATGATTTTGTGAGTATCCCAGTGCAAATACAGGAATGAATGAGCCTAAGTAGTCTGAAATAAAGATTGATACATGTATTCGTTTTCCTTTCAAAATCAGAAATTTTCCACTAAAAACAAACATTTTTTTTCTATGACCTTTCTTTTCCATTTATAGTTTTCTAGTGTCTATTCTTTTCATTTCTTTGGTGTTACTTCTGGGGCCCAGGGCATCCCAGGAAATCTCTACAGGCTGAAGTAAAGGACTGCAGCCAGTGAGGAAACCAAAAGCTCAGGGATCTCAGCTGCACAAGAAGGAGCTAGAGCAGACCCAAAAGTCCCAGCTCCACCCCAGGATATCAGAGCTGGCACCTACTACCGGTTGGCTACTGGGAGCCACACCAGTTTACACTGGAAGTTGGTATGATTTGGCAAGCGTATCACATGTGCGTGTCCTGTTCAAACAACATCATATCAAAATATTCTCTCCCAGCTCCGAGAAAGACTTTCTGAAACTCTGAAGAGATAACGGGCTAGAGGACAAATGAGGTGGTGGGTGAGGAGATGGAAGGAAATGCCTGCAGAGGCACTTTGGCACTGGAGAAAGCTGGTAGTGTGAGTATGGAAGGGAGAGAAAGGAAAACCAGTTGAGAGATGAGAAGTTGGCAAGAGAGCTACACTTGGGTAAAACGTTTGGCAGCTGAAATAATGGCAGTCAAGGAGGAAAGATTTTCCTCTTTTCTGACATGGTGGTTCCATTCCTGAGTGTTCCATCTAGCATTTAAAGGCTGCAGTATGACATCTTTACATTTGCTATACACAAAAGGAGCGGAAGGTCCTGTGTTTGTGGGATAACCAGAGTGGAATGCCCTTACTGTCTGTAGCAGCCCCTACAGTCATGCCTTTATTAAATCTCTCCTCTTAAGGGTTTAATTTAACTGGGAGCTGCTCAGGAGCAGAACCACATCACAACCCAGCACAAGTTCTCTTCAGGGCATCTTTCCAGGGACTGCCCACACTAGATCTCCTCACTTGAACCTAAGTAGGAGCACGACTCAAATTGAAAGAGAAGCAATGCATTCAAGCAGGATCTGCTGAGTTGATGATAGGCTCCTCCTGCCCCTGGTAGGAGAAATACGCTAGCTGTGAAAGCAAGAGCTAATAGAGATAAATGATTGGTGTCACACGCAGCCTGCTCAGTTGTCTTTTGAAGGGTGAATCATGAACACAAGCGTCACACCATCAATTGGTCAAGCTACAGCCGGAGCCCAACAGCCGCGTGGGAACGGAGCGCTGCAGAGCAGAGCGGTGGACACAGCCCTCCAAACAGCCCGGCCACTCACCAGCAGTGAAACCCTTGGGTTCTAAACACTGAGCTGCGCCAAATTTGAATGCTCCACTGATGACTGAATTGGTTGGGAATACAACTGAACAGCAGGCTGAATACCCAGCGAGGTATTGTGGGTAATTAGAGATTAATTACAATCCCATAGTTTGTATCATGGTTCGAGGTCAGCATGGGGTCAGTGCACATGGCAAACTTAGAGAGCTGTGACTAGATGGATGACGCCAGCTCGCAGTGGCTCAGCAAAGTGAAGTGTATAGAAACGAGGAGCCAGTGAGGCTGGGGAGTGGACTCGCAGCCAGGGAACTGGCGACAGCAATGACACTGAGTTGTGGGGCCTTGAGGCACCAAGAAAATCCTAACAAGCGGCACAGAGAATCCAGCTGCACTAACTATCCAACTGCAACCCTGACTTTTCCAATTAACCTTTTCCAGGCTTTCTAAAATTTGGGAAATCTGGGGCACTGTCCTGTTGTCAAAGAAAACTCTTGAAGAAAGATAAGAAAAACTGCCAAAAACAAACAAACAAAAAAAAAAAAAAGAAAAAGAAAAGGGGAAAGAAGCCTTTGCTATTTAATGTGACTATTGAATTTTCATTTAAGACTAAATCCAGAAAAATCTTTTGTCAGACTGCAGTGAGCTTTCCAGGAGATGGCATTCATAGGAAGTGTGGAATATATGCTTGCAGTGCAAAGCCCATTTATCATTAACACTCTTCCCCTCCCATTGCCAAGAACAATTTGTCATATTTTTATCAACCATCGAGATACACAAATAGCCTATGACAGCTGAAAAGGCAAATTCATAACCCCAATATGCAAAATAGACGTGTGATAATGCAGTAAGTGGAAGATGCAGAACAGAAGCATTTGGTGGAGAGAGAAATAAATCAATATAAAACTCTCAAGTGGTCATTTTTGGCAGTTAATTATTTGCAGGAAGTTTTTCTCTTTTAAATAAACCATTTTTTTTAAAAGATCATTAAACTAAAAAGCTAGCTTGTGGCATTCAGAGGAGGGTGAAGAGGAGACTGGTTTGCAAGGGACAGCTGGTATGTGGAGGATATACCCATCCTCTTGTGTGCCCCCAGCCGTATCCGCAGGTGGCTCCCGCCGCTGTGCCTCACTGAATGAGGATCTGTGTAAATTCCCGAACATATGAGCATCAGTTCCTTTCTGTACAACAAGGGAGTATTTTCCCTTCTGCCTGGATTTGATTTCCAGAGGCATCTGTTCATCTGCCCAATTCCTGCCCTGTGCTAGGAAGCGCTCCCAATTATTCTTTTTAATTTCAGGGAGGAGGGTAGTAATATTGATGCTATTTCAATAATGCATAAAAACTTTTTCATCACTGGTTCTTTGGACATTAAATGGTTCAAAAGGTTAAAGTTCCTGACTGAATCTACAATAAAAATACTATTTGTTTCTTAATTTGCATGTATATGTATCAAAGCTTTTTAATACAAAAGCAAGTCTCTAGAATTATCTCTGCTGGAAGCTGAAAACAACAGAGAAATGGAAGGAGTTGACCTACGTAATGCAAGAGGCAGTTCCAGTGATGAGATCATTACCAGTCCTGGCTCCCAGACCATTAACCTAGCACCGAACCACAATGATAAGAATCCATAAGTAAAAGCATCATCTTTATCTTCCCAAATGCTCAGGATAATCTTAAGCTTATCCTGGCAGGCTCCTTCTTTGGATGCCTAAATCAGAGAAATGAGCGTACACAGAGCTTCCCAGCTGACCTGGGAGAGGTGGGAATGGCCAGAGCACCTGGTAGCAGCACTCTGCACACGCATGAAGAAAGAACAAAGAGCAGCTCACTTGTCCAGAGGCATGGGAGAGTCTGAAACTTCCTAGGTAGAGCCTGGCTGGTTCTGAGGTGGCAGCACTGCAACTGCAGAAGCAGAAATATTGAAGCACAGCAGCCTAGAAGTAGTCATCATAACCTTGCTAGCACTTTGGCACTCGCTTCTAAGTAAACTATCACTGGAGCATCCTGAGGTCTTCTCATGTCAGAAGTCTAAACAGTGTTTTCTCCTGTCTGTATGCTGCATGAATGCTATATAGTTTACAGAGATTTCGCACCATAAAATAATTAGTATTTGAATTTCTTGGCTAAAAATACCAGTTCCTAGTACCAGACTTACCAGAGGAGCATCTCAGCTACCCTGTTTTATTTTTGAGCTTTTCTCTTATGCTTTTCCTGCTTACATCCCAGGGTTACTCAGCCCCACAGAGCTATTCTTCCGTGCTTATCATTCTAAAAATTAATAAAAAATATGTGAGTTATCATTTGAAATGCTTCCTTTAAAAATGCCAATTTTCCAGTAATGTATAAATACATTTGCACATCCAAACATGCTGCCCATGGCTCCAGCAATTGGGGAATTTCCTGACACTAAGCACTAAAGCTGCAAGCATTAGTACTTAACACAGTGGGAGTGCCCGACCTGCCTGCAGCAGGGAATTAAACCAGATGCCACATTTCTGCTTACATATCGCTCTGAGCTAGAATGTGAGAGGAGACAGGTTGCAGGGACAGCTGGAGGGACAGGACTCTCCAGTTGTTTTCAGTGTATCAGCAATTCATATATGGTTAAACCAAATTGCATGGCTGAAGTGGCAAAGCTCCCACTCCAAAGCTCAGTGTAGGTTGCCCTTTGTATTTCGTTATCACATCATTGCATTCAAAGCACAAACTGGACAGCATCAGTTAGTCAGCACACCAAACCTCCGTAGGCGAACACAGTCACAAGTGTCACATACAAACAGCATTTTATATCAGAGAGTTTATCTTAAATTGTATAATAGATTGAAAGTAGGGATTGACCTGGTTGACAGGATCAAAACTCCTGCACTTGGGAAGAACAGCTGCGTACCAAAGCCTCACCTCACAACTTGGCATTGTACCAAACTGCAAAATCTGGTCTTATTTCCTTTAACACACACACACACACACACACACACACACACAAACAAAAACAAAAACAAAAAACAAACCACCAAAACACCTCAACAGAATACTACATTTCCCTGTGAACCTCTCAGTTCTACAGGACACCGAGAAACCTGACTTGTAACCCTTACCAACTTTAATAGGAAGTAATTATTGTCTGTGTATAACAATTACTTCATGTGAAACATGTTATTTGTTGTCTTCCCTGCAAAGTAGGCAGTGACCTACTTTACCTATACAGAAATCCATTCCTGATTCACTCTTTGTCTCCTGAAGCTGCCATGGGAAAGGTGTAGTTTTGGCCTGATCCCAGTACACAGTTGGAGCTGAATGCCATAGTGGATCTTAAACATATTCATTGCACATGAGCATGAATTCTTTTGACTAATCCATTTCCCTGATTTCAGGGATGGTGAGCCAATTTTTTCACACAAAAAGAGCAATTTGTAGAAGGGTTTGCCTTTACCCATAGAGAGGGATTCTCCAGGGACACGAGAGAATAAAGGCTGCGGAGCATCTATGGAGATCTGCCATGCCTTCTAGGACTCTTTGTTCTTTTCATGCGAACCTCTTCAGCTGTAACAGAGTAAGGAAAAGTGTGAACCAAAATGTTTGCTCCTACTGAAATATGTTGCAAAAGTCCACTGATGCCAGGATCTCTCCTGTGATTTCCAAGAATTGAGAATGTCCTCAAGCAATGATTTATCCTGTAACAGAGGCTGATAATCAATTACCAGAATTACCTGAAGCTACAACAAGAGATTGGTGACTTGGAACTACACATCTGTTGCATTTCAAATATTTAAAGCATGTTTGTAGAGAAATTAATAATTGTGTGCAATTTTCCATAATTTTTCATAGAGCTGTGCAGTCAAAAGGAGCTTACTGAGAGCTTGTGGAGGGATTCAGCCTTTTGCAAGCTCTCTAGCTGCTGATGGCTATTCCAATTTCTCTGCATTCCTCTTTGTGATACCATCACTTGGCCCCTGGGACCAAAACAAGCATTCGAGATCAGCACCTGAATTTAAGAACCAATACAAAAATATGACAAAATATGTAATGATTTTAGCAAAAGTATTATTGATCTGTACTTTCATAGACTGAAGCTTTCAAGTGGGGAGCACAAATCATTAGGCTGTGTTCAGAAATTCAAATCTGCTGGTGGAAAACAAAACCCACACCTGGGCAGACTGACTACACAGCCGATAAGGTAGAAGAGAAGTCAAGGACAACAGACACCTGCTCTAAGGTCCCAGATCCATGCACAAGGAAAAGATTTCCTCAGCAAAGGAATGTGGAGAATGATTTGACTAAAAAGCAAAGAGGATTAGCTGTGGCACACCTTGGGAGCTGCAGACAACCAACAGAGTCAGCACGGCACCACAGAGCACCTGGCCATTGGGTCCTGCCACCCCAGGTAAGTCTTGCACATGAACATATCCCCAGGAACAGGCTGCTGGGGCTGTTCCCCCTGCTGCAGACCTCCAGCCTATTTTCTGCCTCAGCAACTTTTGTAAAGCTAACCATCCCAACAAGGAATGTGGGATCCGTGTACCTCTCTGCCCTCTGAGGGCTGAAAACCAGGCCTGCAAAAGCCTTTAGGAACTCTTCAAGGCAGATGGTCACCTACTGAGATTCACAAAAGCTCCCTCAGGAGGAAATGAGTCCATGGGAGAGATCAGGCCATCAGGATTCAGGCTTACAAACACAATCCCATGACATGGCACACCTCCATGGCAAAGGTTCATGACAACAAGTACTTGGAAAGCATTCAGTCATGCAGAATAGGATTTAAATATATATGTGTACATAATATATATATTTTGAATTGTCAAATTGAGTTTTTAAATGTTCCAAAATATTTTTTTTCTCTAAATTTTACTTTGGATTGTTTTTATACAACTTTGAATTTCCTAGAGAATAAGAATTTTGAATCTTTCTATTCTGTAGGATATTGGCAAAAGGCAGATGCATACAATGCAAGAGAAAGCAGCTACAGCTGAAGGCTGCATTACATAAACTGAGAAAAATCACCAAAACTTATGCTTCAGTCCCTTTTCACCAACAAAAATTCATTCAGTCTGGAGATACAAACTCTAAGAAAAGTGTACTCGCAAAATTTTCCGAGCTGTACTCACTATCTTTTCCTACAGACTTGTTTGTTTTGAATTCCTACTCTCATGCAAAGTGAACCCGTATATTTTTTTCATGTATACATGATCAGATTTATATATTATTAAAACAATGTAATCACTACTGTGGAAAGAAGTAACATAAAATAATTAATAAATAATTTGAAAGTAAGGAGCATATCCATATTTTACTATCCCTCATTCAGCTACAACTAATAAACTTTATTAGTCGTCACTGTGGGCCAGCCAGTGGCTGTGTTACTCGAGACATCCCAGACCATATTGCAGAAATCTAAGAAAGACAACTCATGTTTCATGGAAGTAATTAGACAGGCCCAATGGCTAATTATCTGAGAGTATTACAAGGATGATTGACTGTCATTTACTTATTTTAAGACAGGGTATATTATTTCTAGAAATATATCCTGATGGTCGATGTTTTTGCAAAAAATCAGCATGTATATTAACAGAGCTGTGAGAGCAACAGTGGTCAGCAAAGAAACTCCAAGCAAATGGAGGTCCTGGTGGTAGTGCTCAATCCTATCAACACTATCAGTAGCAGTTGTGATCCATCACAGTGACCACTTGTCACTCAAACGTCCTCACATCAACCCAACTTTACTCAGTGGCAATTTTGCCACTTACCTCAACAGGGACAGGGTTTTAACACAACGATGGAAAAGAAAAACAATGATGAGGTCTTCAAGTAAAAGCCAACGAGAAGAAATCTGATTAATTTTCCATCTCCTTCATGTGGATTAATGCCAAATTGAAGGCCCTTTGTTATCAGGGTATTGTGATGTTTTCTGGGGTGTGATATCAGCATACAGAGTCAGGCTCAGGTTTAATTTACCTCAACATATTCTGGAATTGCAATCGCTTTTTTCCTGTATCATTTTATCAAAAAGCCAAACTGAGATGAGAGTCAACAAAGATTTAAAAACCTGGAGGATTTTTTGGCCAACAGTGAAAACAGTCACTTACTTTTCCTCATATATTTATTGCAAACTTCTGAAAGACAGTTTAGTAATTTCAGATCCAAACAAATTCCCCTTGCAAAATTTTCTACTAATTTCACTGCAACTTGGTTAGAAGCACTGGAGAACAGCTTCTTGTCTGGTATGTTACTTTCTACTTCATTTTTGCAAGTGACAGATTGCATATTAGGAAAAATTTCTTCTCTGAAAGAGTGGTCAGGCTGCCCTGAAAGGTGGTTGAATCACCATCCCTGGAGGTGTTCAAGAGGTGTTTAGATGTTTTACTAAGGGACATGGTTTAGTGGGGAAATATTGGTGGCAGGTAAAAGATTGGTCTGGATGATTGTGGAGGTCTTTTCCAACCTCAATGAGTCTATATCAGCAGAGAAAAAAGAATTTAAGACCAAATCACTCATCCATCTGCTTTTTTCTTTTGTAGGCAAATCAGCACAACTTACTTTAATTTTTTATCTGATTGACATTTTATGAGTGGGAGAAAGACATACAGTACTGGTTCACAATTGTTTAATGGCCAATTGAGAAATTAAAGAAAAATCACGATCTCGGTTAGAATTCCTGCCTCAAGAAGATTAATACAGCAAACACTAATTACATCCTTATTATCATTTCTATATGACAGAAGCATCTAGTGGAATTACTTTGCAGGCAAAAGTCTCTGAGAGCTGATATCCTTAATCCCAGTTCAAGTATACTCTAGGCAAATCTTTCATCTTTATTACTGGGAATTTAACTGAAGAAAGATAAGGTCAGCACTTCAAGCAGAATCCTCTGATATCTCATTTTTCACATATTTTATTTTTATGTAAATACCACCTATATTATTAAAAGATGAAAAAAAGTTTATAAACAGCACTTTTTTATTTTATCCTATGATGATCAAAAGGGATATAAATTAATGACCAAAAAGTACAAATGGGATTCAAAAAAATTGCACAGTTGGTTTCCTAAACATTTTTTTAAGCTTGCAAAATGTACCTACTCAATTACCAGGCCTTTCCTTGGTGGTCAGACAAATCATTTTTTCTTTCAAGCTCTCATAATTTTCATGCCAGTGCAAGTAAAAAATCTTCCTACCTACTGGCAAACATTCACAACAATTTTGTAAGGCTGAGTGATTCATTTGCACTGTGGTATTCATATACCATGGATAGGATTCATAAAACCTTTAATGATTACAGTTAATAAAAGTGAGCTCTGGTGACAGACAGCAAAATACACTGAAGGTGCAATTAGAGACTATGTATCAAGTGAGTAATGAATATGAAGCTAATTAAAATTCTAGTACTCCCCACAAAAATGGCTGCTGAAGCATGATTCAGCCCTCCTAATCATTCTTTAAAATATTTTACACAGTATGTGGTTCATTTCCTTCTTTAGATAATGGCATGAGTTTCATTCTTTCCAAACTTAAGGACATTTTGCCCTGTTTCTAAGACCCAGCCATAGTTTGGCCAGAACAGCAAACAGGACTCTATCTGTTTTTGAATACTTGCTTACAATTTCTCCACCTTCTTGAATCTCAGTAAGACTGAATTAACTGGGCTTGACAAAAAGAATAAAAACAAACAAACATAAAACCAACACCAACAGTGACCAGAGAAGTAATTTTAAGCCAACATTTTTGGGGGGTAGACTTTTTCATCATTTTCTCTTTGCAAATCTTGATGACTGTTAAACCTGGGCATACAGAGTACATCACATAACTCTGAAAAAATCTCCCATATATCCATAAAAACATGGAGGTGAGAATACTTTGGTACTGTCTGCCACAAATACCCCCTGTGAACTTGAAATAATCTGTATCTCATACACGGATATTGAAAGGTTGTATCGTAAAAGGGTGGGCAATGCTGCAATGCCCTGTAAACCCATTTTTTAACCTTTGGGTGCTCATACTTATATTTTCAAGAGCAAAATACATTTCTGTAAATATTTTTCAATGTTCACTTAAATGTTTCTAACTATCCTGAATTACTTAGCTTTGCTTGCTGTTCAAGTAGGACATTTGTCAGATGTGTGTCTGCTTCCACGTTTGGGCAAACCGGACATACAGACTGCCATCAAGTTGCAAAGGTTTTGCCTTAGAAACCACACTTATAAATAAAAGTATTCCAAAACATAGCAACAAGAACTTTTCTTACACTCTTCATGGCAACATACAAAGATGCTTTGTAGTGACTCACTGCACAGTTCCTTGCTTAAATTACAAAATATTCATTCGCGAATTGCTTCACTTAGTGCTCTCATCCTGGTGACATGATTAAGGATAAATGCAGTCGTTATAAGCTTCAGATACCCGCCATATTAATCTCTAGATTCAATAGTTTGTTGTTTCTTTTTTTTTTAAAGGTCTAACTCTCAGCTTAACTATTAACAGCATATGAGTCAGAAAAGCGAAGAATTAACGGTTGCCTAGAAATTTAGAAAAAACCTGTTGCATTCTAGAAAAGTTACAGAAGAGAAGAACAGAGTTAAGAAAACAGTAGGAACTGACTGGAAACAGTCAGCTTGGCTTTTCCTTAATCGTGTGGCCTCACGTAGGCCAGAGCATCTGAAAAGCATCGAGCAGTAGTGGTAGGGATGAATGCACATGGACCCTTCTGCTTGCTGAACACCTGAAAGTGATTACAACTTTGTGATCAAAATCTGTTTGGTCAGTAGTGTGGTAATCTACCCTAGACAGCTCTGGAGAAGCCTGATTTAAAAAGAGTTAGATTGCCAAGCTTCAGGTACAAAGGTTGTTAGGAGCAGATCAGCCATGCTTGAGGGTCGTGGTGCCACATTTCCCACATTCATTCAGCTGGCCTCCATTCTGCAGCACCCATACTGCATTATATGGTAAGATGGTTGCTGTCTCTCTAGGGCCCCTTATATTGGGGCAGCACCTTCTCACCACGCCAATCTGCATTTCAGACACATTCTCATAACAAGCACTGCAGTGCAAGGAACCTGCTGGGAAGCACCACACACACACCTCTCCCTCTGGAGAGAGCAGATTATCCACATATACTCCAAGGCACACCTCCTGCACTTTGACTTCCTAAATTGTTAGACACAGTACCTATCAAACACCAGGCTGGTCTGACTCACAGTCTGCTCCCATGCAGTACAAACCTTAGGAAACAAGATGCACAAAAGTTTCATGACAAAGCAGAACAAACTGCAGAGGAAGGGCTCCTGAACTCAAATGGAGCAGCCCTTGCTTCCACCAAAGCTACCTTCCTATTTGACTGTGAGGAAAGAATACTCCCCAGGGTTAGAAACTTCATTAAGGCAAAAAGGTTGCCTTAGATCAGTGTGTACCACTACAGCAGGAATATGGGGCAGCTCTGCCTTTCTAATTCTCTCCTAAACAATAATTAGCACACTACCTGGGGTTGGCACTGGATTGCTTTGGAAAACAGAAAATAATGCAAGAGTCATTACTCAGGCAAGTCCAGATGTTACCCGCAATATCTGGAGTGTATACATGCACAACAGAGCTATTTTCACAAAATCGTTTCCCTCACACACCAGAACTACTGCAATAACCTTTCTAAGCAATTACAATACCCTGCAGTTTATCAGGATGTATGGACTCAACATGTGTCCGTGCTGCTCCTACTGAGCATGACCCAGCAGTCATTTATGGCCCATATCTCAGTGATGTCTCTGCAAATGTGTAGTCAATTAACTAACTTCTTTCTTCAGTGCCAGCACAGCCTTGTCACTGGTCATTTCATTCAGCCACTTGTTTGCAGCTCTGACACTGGACAGAAATTGAAATGAAATTGAGGACCAATTCTTTGCTTTGAGATGTGTAGTTTTGTCATAGGCCGAGATGCTTGGAGTTAGCATGAGGGACCATGTAGAAAAATGCTACTGCACCACTGCTGCAGAAGCCTTGGATCCTGAGTCAGATCCATGCACACACATACATATATACATACATATATATGATAACTTCCTCTTGCTATGAAATATACACAGGTCTATTTCACTAAATGTGGTTTTAGTATTAAGACCCTATTGTAACATTGTTCTTCATGCACATTCACATTACAGCTCTTCCTTCTGGGACTCTCCATGACTCTCTTACTAGCAACACAGAATCATAACAGTTGGAAAAGGTCTCTAAGATCATCTAGTTCAACCGTAACCATTTGAGAAGCAATCACATCTCAAATTAAAAAGGAGTCCTAAAATCCTTCCCAGTCCAAAAGTGGCAGTGCTAATCTGAATTTACAGCTCTGTAAAACCTGAAAAAACAGAAAAACGCTGAGCTAAAAGCTAAGAAAGCCTGTTCTAAACCATACCCATAAGGATTGCTCAAGACTGGCAAGCAAAGATCTCCGGAGCGCTGTCAACAGTCATGCAGTGTAGAAATCAGATTTAAATGAAGAATAGGGAGCATGATCAGAATGTGTCAAAGGAAAATTATCCTTGAAAAGGTAAAATAAAAGAAGTGAAATTTCACTGCAGTTGGGCCTCCTGACTGCAAACAAGGAACTTGAGCAGGACACTTCAGTACAAACTGTTGGAATTGCTCATCAGTCAGCTATTACTCTAGGAGGTTTTAACAGTCAATAAAGTTGCTGAGATGTCACCAAAGGGCATTTGTTAAAGAAGTTAGTGGAAATTAGCTTTTATTACAATGGCAATGTGCAAGAAGGAAATAAAATATAAGCCCATCACAGTTTGAATCTCGGAGCAAATTTGCCTTTTCTAGCTTTCAGTCTTTGGCTTCATAGTCATAGCTATGAAGACAACACAGAGAAATCCCACACTGCCAGAGGTCAAAGGAAACCCCAAAGCACTGACCCACCTTTTTCCTCTAACTTCTGAGGCTTCTCGGATTACCTCTTCATGCACAATTGCCACACTTTACCCATGGATTCATAACCAAATATTATGGAGTCAAAAGTGGAACTCACTTCTTCAAAACTGCAGATGGCCAAGCTCTGAGCAGGAATTAGGCTACAGTAAATAATTAAGCAGCTACCAAGAGTTTTCTTTCCTTCCATTTGTGTCCTCAAAGAGAGGAACAAAGAGTAACTCCAGATGTTATTCTTTCGCTGGGCTGGTTATTTCTACATACTCCAATACTTTGCAGTACTCGTTGAGGGAAAGATAAGCAGGTAAAATTAATTTCAGATCCAAGATTGGTTTAATTTATCAAGCCTTCAAGAATTACCTTGTTCGGCCACAGCCTTTCACTTCCCTCTGAATTTACCACCTCATAATAATTTAAATTTGCCAAGAACTATTTGGTGAAAACCAAACACTTGAATTTTGCTCACCTTGGCAATTAACCTGCCCTTTGCCAATAACAAAAGGTTTTAAGATAGAAACTGGACTATTTAACCTTCATTAATCATTCATACTGTTCAAACACATCATCCAGTAACTGAAGAGGGGTTAATGGTAGCTAAGCTTGAGGCTGTTGTCAAAAGTAGGTTTAACTTTCTATGAACTCACTGGACACAAAGAATGCAGCCTGCTCACTATTCTGAATGTCACCAGCTCGCAGCAAACTGATGACTACTAATGGTAATTAAATACCTCTGCAGCTATTTGTACCAATAACAAAGAGTTACTGTCAGAACTTGAATGAGGTCCATCTGCCCATTTTTAAAGAATGTTAACATTCTTTAAGTGATAAAGCAGATGGCAACCCAAAAAGGAGAGACAAAATCAAAGTTCTGTATTATAGCCCCTCTCAGGACCTATTCTGGATTCCCTAATGTTTGTCTTCAGAGACTGAAGTTTAAGAACAAAACTTCCATACAGATCTGTTGTTTACTGTCATATTTTCCTGGATTTTCCTTTTACTGCAGGTTATCATGCTGGTAAATCCTTGGTCCCTGCAAGATGACAAGGAAGATCAGTTCTGTCACTGCTCTGTCCATCCTCACATCCATCAACACGTAATATGGTGTCAAACATATTCAGAGACTTCCCAGGATGAAGACACAGCTACTTGTCTGTCTGGCTTGATATGCTGTAAACTGTCTAAAGGAATCTTATGCACACTCGTAAAGGTAGTGCAGAAGTTTCTCCAAATAAGTTCTGTACATATTCATTAACGCACCTGACTGCCATGACACTTGTGAGTACAGGTGTTTTCATTCTCTCCAACTATGCTACATAATGCCCAAAGTGATATTGAAGGACACCGCTGCAGAAATCATATAGCTAACATTAAACTGCTATTAGATAGTACATCCACAAAA
The DNA here is from genome assembly GCF_987193195.1 of Phasianus colchicus. Taxonomy (NCBI): domain Eukaryota; kingdom Metazoa; phylum Chordata; class Aves; order Galliformes; family Phasianidae; genus Phasianus; species Phasianus colchicus. The sequence goes on along the minus strand of NC_143445.1, from coordinate 24,748,820 downwards.
GCTGCTTTATTTACCTGAACTGACTTCAAGTGAACTGATGCAGTTTTCAAGTATTGACTGTCCTGATGGAGATAAGATACGTTCAAGATGAGCAAGAGGTAGACCACTGACTTCATAACCCACCCATTTTGTAGCACACTTTTTTCATCACCATTTGTGTTTAACTTGTCTTACTATTGTGCTGCTTACTTCTAATATAGATACAGAAATATGGAAAGTAGTCAGGTTTGGGTCCGGTCTGGTGAAATAATCTAGTTGCTTGGATTCTGAGAAAGGAAACAAGCTTGCAGCCTGACTGGATTGACTCCTCAGCCATTTTCCAGAAGACACCACCAGTCAACTCGTTGTAGCAAAGGTGCTATATCAGACAGACTGTAACAGAACCACAGCCTCCCAGCATTTCACAGCCATCACTACACTGCACACTGAGACTACCCAGGATTTCGGAAACATAAGTTGGCAAAAGCTCAGACCCTACTACTTCAAAAGGACCCCCAGGCACTAGAACTAAAGGAGAATTGACTTCACACACACTGAAGCACGGCTGACTTTCCACCCAGGAAAGAGCAAAATAATTTTTTTAAAAGTTAACTGAACTTTTTGAACATCACCAAAGGTTCATTTCTGAGATCACACTGAGCTCCCTGTGAAGATCTGGGCAGCTTCATACAGTCTCTGGCAGTATTACAGTAAGTCATTACTAAGCAGATACCAATCCAAAGCCAGGAGCACCCCCCTCTCCTGCACTGATGTCAGAAAAGCAAACGAAGGTGTCCAACCATAGGTGTCACACATCTATGCCAGGTCCTGCACACAGTCACTTCGGAGTTAGATATTCACTATGTGCTCATTAAGTCTGCAGACACTCTGAAGAGAAAGACATCTTGTAGTCCTATGAGCATCACCAACAGCTCACAGCCTTCCCTGAGTGGCTCAAGGGGGATGCATGAAGGAGGTGTTGAGTGAGAATACTTCTTGCCTGCTGAAATGGCAAGCTGATAGGAGAATCACAGCTCTGCAATCTGAGAGCAGACATCTCTCAGCAGTCCTGTAACTTTCCCTGTGAAGGGGGAAATAAAAACAAAACAAGACTCCAGAAAATTAAAGCCACAGCGCTATTCTGTCCCCTTTTCCTCAGGGAACCAATCACATCAAATTCTCCCATTGACTTCCCTGATTAACCAGCTCTCCCACTGCTGGAGGACTGTGAAGATACAGCAAAGGCGTGTGCCAACCAGGCACGAGGCGACCAAATAGAGTTACAGAATGACTTCTTTATTGAATGATTTCTTCCCGTGATTAGATTGATTAACGTCCTGATAGGCATTTGTTTCATTAGCAATAAACTGATAATTCGTCTGCAGGATCTGTATTTGCAGTGCTTCTGAATGGCTTTTGAAACTCATTTACAAAGCTGTCAGGCTCAATGCAGATAAACACTGTGTTTGATATTGTTTGTGCTGGAAGAGATTTATAAATTACATTGTTAATCCCTCTTTGAAGGAAAGAAGCAGTCATTGTCTGTTAGTTTAAGAAGTGAACTTGTTAGGGTTTTTTTTGATGATAGGGAACTGCTAGTGCATGATATTTTTCTCTCCAGCCTCTCACAAATGATCAAACTTCTTCCTTCAAAATAGGAGAAATAAGTAAACACTTTCCCTAAAGCAGCAGTAAGAAACTTAACAAGATCACAAAGTATTCAAGTTCATCTTCCTGCTGATTTCTGTCACTGTGCTTCCCACTGTACTGATTGTAAATTAGCGTGTAAATTCTTCAGAGCATGAAGATACAACTTACTGCTTTTTAAACTGCACGTGATATTTAAAATTCTGGTCTCACATTTACCTAGACATTGATATAACAAAGTAAAACAGTCTGTAATGAATCATGTAATGAAACACCTAAAATTTATAAACGGAGTTCAAATTATTTCCTCTGTTTTTCTGTGCAGATGTACTGACCTACATGGTAAGGAAGAACTGTCTGCCAGCTTCCTCTCAGTTCAGTCAACTCTTCGGAATTTAAAACATCATTTTCATCATTTTTATTGTAAGCTATTGACAGCACGTCTGAGACTGGAGAGAGAATTAAGGCAGTCATATTACTGTGTGAAGGACTTGCATTTCTGAAAGTATCTCCCCTTTTCCTAGCTACTCTATCTGGTCTGATCAAAAGTGTTAGCCCTCTTAAAATGGATTGCTTTTCTGATAGCCTTAGACTAACAGTGTAACAAAGATGCTACCCTTCAGACAATTCAACTTTCAACATACCTACCCAAATACCTGAGCTCTTAATGGTGTAACAGAGTAGTTCATACTCATTTCCCCACAGAAGAAAAACTACTTGAAGAACATCCTTAAATACATTTACAGAATAGCCCAGCTTCCTTTAAAAAATAAAAACGTGGCTCTGATCTGTTTATTTTACCAACTTGCTTGTTGGAATTCTAACGTTGCATTAACACAACAAAACCTTCTGAAATTAAGAGTTGCAAGGTTATACATCACAAACAGCCTTCCAATACCCACTGTCAAGCAACAAGCAGAAGCAAACAAGAGAGACAGAACAAATAGGGAAGATAACTGTGTGACTCAGGAGTAGGACAGGAAACCCAAATGGAAAAACAAACAGACAAGGAAAATCAGCAAAGAACTGAACAAAGAAAACATGTGGCTGCCCGACCCAGCCTTTGAGAATTCACCTGGCACTCAATTGCCTGGTCTGTGAACTCAGCTCAGAAGATTTAGGCATCAACTCTTTGAAAAATCATTCTAGGTGCATGTTGGAGCTCCCTGACTACTTGCATACAGTTTCAGAAACACCTTATTACAGAAATACAAAGTCAGGCAACGGTAATACAGATGCAAAAAAATCCAAAAGAGGCAAGGGAAATATTCTTGCAGTGAAAGAAAATGTTGGCCTACAAGCAAATAGCTGTAAAATAGCAAAACAAGAGTTTCCCCCCCAAATAGTGATGGGACTAATACAAGTCATGCAGAAGTCAATGATGTACAGAAAACACAACATGTAAAGACCTGGCAGGTAGCACCATGTAGGTTTATTGGCTGCATTTGTGGATGCACAGTTTCACCCTTGTTTACAGAAAGAAGCTGATCTTGTAAGTAAAAACAGCCTTCCAATCATGCACACCACAGACAACGGTGGTACAAGACTTTCCACTGAAGGGCCACCAAGATGATGAATGGACAGTTCAGCCTGGAGGAGAGGGATATTGTCACTGTCCATAAATACCTGAAGGGAGGATGCAAAGAACACAGAGCCAGGCTCTTCTCAGCAGTGCCTAGTGCCACGATGTGTGCCAGATGGGTACAGAATAATACATCAAGGCACAAGTCCTGCTCTGTCTGGTGAGCCAAAGCAAACCCCTCTTCTTTGCAGTCTTTGCTGACTGCAAAAGAGATATAAAGTGACTAACATAGGCAGCCCAGTGCCTAAAGCTATGGTACAAATACCACCCCCAGGTAAGTTACTTACAGGAATGGGTTGTCAGTTTCACCGTTTTTGTTGCTTGCTATTTACTTTATAAAATGGTTCCACTTTGACTCCCTGTAGCTACTTTAGTAGCTATTGCTCTGTCTGCTCCACAGACAAGAATTTCTTCTTTCCTAGATCTGTCCCTGCTTTTGGTACAAGTTAAGATGAAGAGCTCTCTGGTTGCAGGACTTCATAGTGTGCAGAGAACCTGGTACAGTTTGCAAAGAAACGTACATCTCCTACATCAGCCAGCAATGAAGAAAAACTTTCTCAAAGAGCTCCAATTCTCTGCAGACTGCAGATCGGAGATGTCTGTTGTAATGCTCAGGTTCACAAACATGCATTGCAGCAGAGACATATCAGAAGAAATCCATAAAAAAAAATATTTTTGTCCTCTGATTGTTTCTAGTCAGGTCACTAGATCACAGTGAACAGGACACGGAAAGGGGGAAATGCTATTATTCCATATTACAGACAAAAAGTCCAACAATAAGCCTGAGTTTATGGCAAAACTGCTGCAGTGCTACCCCTTGGAAATCAACAGCCATGCCTCAAGCACTGAATTGTTCTTCCTCCCCTTAATCCCACAGCCCTCCACCTGCCCGTGCACAGTCACTGTATGCTGACACAACCTGCATAAGGAAGCCCCCACAGCCTTTGCCTTCTCTGCAGAGCAAATTATCCTGATGGCAACAAGCCATGTGTCAGGCCTGTCTCTATGTTGGCTGAAATGAAATGGATATTAAAACAGGAAAGTATTTCTATATGTACTTCGAGGGGCACGGGGAAGTACTGTGCCTTCTAATCCACGCACTTTCCTGGCAGTCTCAAGCATGTGAATACGACCACTACTCAGGCTTTGTGCATAAGCTAACACCAAGTGTCAGTCACATTACTGACATGACTAGTGCTTTCGAGGGATACTTGAATACAGCTATGTCTCTTGTTGGTTAATGAGAGCTTTGAGAAACTGTTCATCTTGGCTGCTACAAAAACTAGTATTCATGGAATGGAAACCTTTAGCTGAAAAGCTCTATGCGGGGAAATAGGCTGCTTCATGTTTGACACTGTTTAGCTAAAGCGTGGCAATGAGTGAGGTTTTCTCCCCCTTTACAGAGCTTGCGCTCTCTTTTGTTCTAAAAGTAACAAAGGGCGCATTAGGAAGAAATCAGAATAGATGAGGTGATACATTATTGATATAAGCTTCAAGCAGCCTGCCGCTCTGTTTTGTAACATGCTTGAAGCTCAATTTTTAATGAAGCCACCAATGAAAATCTGAAGGGGTGAAAAAAAGGATCTCTCAATGATGCTGTACAGAAGTTCCCACAGCATAGCTAAACTGCCCTTTCATGTCACATCGGAGTTTTACCTCAACTTGACCCTACAGTTTACAGGCAAAAGAGACAACACCCTGACTCAGACAGGAAAGATGGCATCAGAGAGATGCACAGCTCTGAAAGAGGACTAAACAAACCAGCTTTTTCCCCTATTGTGTGGTGCTTTCCATCATGCATACTGACTAATACTCCATCCTATTAGAAACACACCTCCAATTCATTGAGAACATGTTGAAGAAAGCATTATTTGTAAAGAAAAATCCATGGGAATCATACCATTAAGTGCACCAAGAGTAGAACAGCATGACAAGGAGGCACACAGGCTAGCAGAAACAGGTTCTAAAACACGATTGTGGAATTAAGAGAAGTCAGTTCTGGAGCATTTATTCTTGATGATGCAAGAACAGAGAACTTTATGCAACTGCTTTTTTTATGGTGCTAAGTCTTTATCTAAAATAACTATTCCACTATCATTTTGACTGATTCCTTATTTCCTGTAACTATGATGACACCCTCAAACTACAATTACAGAAACTGCCATTCCGTCCTCCATTTTTTCAAATTTGGAAGGATTGTCACATAAAGCTCTCTTTCATTCACCTTCTAAACTGATAATGAACCGGTACGTGCTGCTGTTCACCAAAACACTAATGCTTCCACTATGAAGACTAATGTGTAGTTTCAGCCATGCACACAAAACGGCATTCACTGGGCTGGAGTAAAGCAACACCAATGACATTCATGGGGATACATTCAGGAGTTCACTACAGAGAATATGGAAGTAATTAATAGAAAATGCTTTCATTAAGTTTAATTATAAGACGTGTTATGTTATAGTATGTAAAAAAGAGAAGCTTAACAACACGCTTCATACAGAAAGTTTAGTCACTGATACACTTGTTTTTACATTAAAAGCCAAATTTTTCCCTGTTATTCAAGAATCTATTCAAATTAAGGCAGTGGAGTCACATCTGCAGACTCCTAGAGGGAACCAGCTGCATGTGGCTCTCTACCTGCCCAAAGTGTCCTTATTCATTCTCAGAAACATTATGGGTTGATATCATGGCACAAAATTGTAGATCTGTCTTCAATGTAATTTTTAGCTCTTGAATCAGCATTTTTAATTCTTTAACATATATTGTTGCATTTCTCAATGGAATTATATGTTTCCATACTGTTTCAGTCTTTAGAGCAAAATTAAGAAATAATGTGGAGCATTCACTGGGAATTCATAAGTGAAAATGTTAAGGTACAATGACAACATACTATAACTCATCCATCTTATAATTCATGAGTGTGAAAAGGTATTCCTAGCATATTACTCAAAGAGCATCACTTGTTATCTGTAATCACTTCACCACAGGGGATAATCACTTTCACAATGGAAGAAGAAGGAAAAAGGGAAAAGATAGAAAGAAAAGGAAAGGAACAATACTTGTCACTGGAGAAAAAAAATAAGAAAGAAAATGTCAAAATTAGAGCCTTTATCTCCTCCGAGTTGTATGGCTCTAAATCCACCAAGAGCAGAGGGACTTTTGCTAAGTGTTGCGTTCAGAAATCACCTGGCTGTCCAAAATGACCTACATTCAAAGTCATGCTTAATCACAAGACCCTTCTATGTGCCAGACTTCTGAACTCAAATACAGTACTGTGTCTTTTCTTTCTCCAATTTGTTTTAACCACTAAACTTGTTTGTCTCTTCAGTTGGGATTCGTAGCCTTCTCTTTTAAAAATATCAAGCACAAAATTAAAACTCTCATTCTGATATCTTTCAGAATGACCTCGTGATTAAAATGACTGGACTAGGATTCAAAAATCTGGGTTTAATTCCTCTCTTTCATACACGTTCCTAGGATAATTTCAGAGAATCACTTACCAAATTTCTCTCTACTTCAATTTCTTTACCATGGGAGTGGTCAAACACTGGAACAGCTTTTTAGTAGGGTGATTGACGCACCAGGCCTGGCCGCATTCAGGAGGCATTTGGATTTAAGCAGACTCTAATCTTCAGCTAGCCCTGAAGCTCCCTCTGTGTGGACATGCCACAAAGTCTTACACAGCCACTAGCTACCCTGTGCAGCAGGGCCCGAAGGGGAAATCTCTATCACCACAAACCACGCTGCTGCTGCAGGCCATGCCCTACAAAGCAACATGGGGCTGCCTCCCAGGACCATTTGAGATGCTTCGCTGAACTGAAGGTGAGCCAGGGCTGTGGGGTGAACAATATCCCTCCAGCAGCCTGGGCTCTGGGATTTCCACCCTCTCCCTGACTGCTTTTAGAGAGTTAACTTTCTCACAATCAGATATTGGGATAATCTAGAATTTCAGGCCTGCAGTCCACGCAGCAGCCTGGAGCGAGGGAGTTAAGCATGATGCGCCTGATAATTTGTGTGTTTCTCATGCAGTTCTGTTTACCTCGGAGAATAGCTCGGATTCATGTGGTGGCTCATCTGTTTGTTTCCCAGGAGTGTCCTCCTCATCAGGTACAAATGACTTCTTGTTTCCTTGTCCTGTCTGCCTCCTTGGTGACGGATAGATGAGAACCGTTCCCTGTGCTTTGGGACTCTAATGTGATCTGGGTCGTGCCTGTGGCAGGCGGGGGTGCAGCGGGGGGAGAGGAGTGCAGGGAAGGGGCAGTTAACACTATGAGAACTAAAATCTCTTTGTAGACGAGTGTGTTTGTGTGCACTCCCAACCCGGCCGCAATTCGCTGCCAGCTGCTTCGCCATCGACGGTGCAGGGGAACAATGGCTCAGAGCTGGGCTGGCAGGAAATAGAGATCTAAAAATAGGTCTTTGGAGGGCTAAAATCAAGGGGGAAATATTTACAGAAAGCATTGTTTGAGTGTCTTCAGATTATTTTCTGCAAAGTAAGAACTCACCACATTTTTGCCTTAGGCTGGATGAATAATGCCTGAGGGCCTGATTCTGACCTCATGGCACAAGCGGGGAGTGACCAAACCTTTCCTTTCACTTGAGTTATTTCCATTTACAGTTATGCAGTGTATATTACCCAAGCCAGTATTTTGCTGGATGTCTGTCTTCTGACAGAAGATGCAATCGAATTGATAAAGCCAACATACATTCACTTATCTTCTAGAAAATCATTTTTATAGGCAGTCTTAATTTGGCAGTTGAACTTCAGCAGGGATCACATGAGTGTTTTTCTTTTGATTCATGTAGTTTCAGATGCTCCATTCAAATTTGACTCCATGTACAGAGAAGCCAAGTTTTACCAGGACTGTGACTGAAATCATACATTTCCAGAACAATACAGTTTCTAAAGAAAACCTTAAAATGACCCCATTTCTGTCAAATCTGGCTACAGATTCATCAAAAAAGTTCACAAACTCCTTAGCAAATCCGAGCAAAAGCTCAGTCTTGGCTCTTAATGATATCCACGAGTCGTGTTGCTGACAGCAGAGGCAGCAGGATCGGGATCCCAGTTAATTAACCTCCACATTTTACACTGAGCAGAAAACATTCCACACAATTCTACTTGTCTCAATCAACTGGCTCAATTAATAAAAACAGGTCTGGGAAGATCCTCCCTCTGGATTTTTGGCAGCATCTTTGGCTTGCCTGCATTCTCTGCTTGTGTGATTGGGAGGAAATCCTGTTGATTTCATTTTCATCTTTCTCTCTCTCAATTTGAAAATAGAATCTATGACTTTCCATCATTTCCACTTAGATAGAAATATGTTGTGAAAGGTAATTTTATTGCTGAGAAATAATCTTCCTAATGTCAGCCATTATTTCGCTCTCAGTGTGACAACTATGGTAAGTGTTGGAAATCACGGTATGTTTCAGCTAAAGTATCTTGACAACACAAACGAAGAAGAACAAGGTAGTCTTTTTGTTAATGAAAACTGCACTGTTATTTTGGTCTATAATGGAGAGATTCATGTAAATGATTGCCTGTCGTCTATACTAAAGAAAAATAGCAAAATAAAAAATAAAAAATAAAAAATACAGCAAGTGGGAGAAGCTGTTTCCTTCCTTTCTCTTGAATTTGCTCTCACCATCTTTACTGCAATCAGCACTTTCATTATATTTTACCACTGATAAAATGCTCATAGACTCTCTTACTAAAACAAAATCCATCACAAAGACCAGGACTACCAACTTTGCAAAAACTAGGGAAACTACTGAAATTCACCCGTTTACTATTTTGAGTCAACGTTTATCCTATTTATGTATCTACAGACATTTGGTGTGTAATATCATAAAGCAAAACATCGTAGCCTCTACCATTGGCATGACTGCCTGTATTTCAATTCAGAGTAAGGTATTCCCTCCACTGGGGGTAGAGGAACAAGTGATATTCTCCCTCCCGATAGTCTTCCTCAGGGCTCTTCCGCTGTGGCACATTTCTCTCTCTGTTGCACCTGCAGACCAATGTCCTACATGTGTGCTGTACAAAATTCAAGTTGAACGAGAGGAAGAAAAACACATTAATAAATATGCAATCTTCCATGTTACTTTTTCCCAACTAGAAAGCAGGATGCAGAAGAAACTTCAATGTTTAGTAGCCTGATCCCGCTCCATCCCTAACAATGAAAGACATTTTTGCTAACTCCCTAGAATAGTTTTCAAGTAGCTCTAGCAATCAAGTTTGCAAGTGTCTGAAAGAGGACTGTGGTAAAACTGAAACCACAAGTGGCCCATCAGCAGATAAAACAGAAGCTCATAACATCCTCAATAAAGATGAATCAGTATCTTAGAGCTCTGCCTACTTTTTATGCTATTTCCTATCCTTAGTAACTCAGCCATGCCTTAAAATTCGAGGTCATCAGATCTGCCCTTTGCAATCACATTATAATCAATCTCTTCAATTTATGCTTTGCATTCAACAGACAATTTTGCAGCTACAGGCTGAAGTTTTTCAGCTTAATTTTCCAACTATCCAGAAACTCCAGATAGCGCTTTAGCAGATGAAATACATGAAATTTTTCTTTCTCAGATTTATAGATTGAAATGATGAGTGCTGGTACTACATTTGAGCAAAGCTTACGCACACAAGTAGTCCTTTCTAATGGAAATAGCTTCATTTAAGAGGGAGTGTGCAAAGAATTTGCCAAATTGGATGAGAATTCCCTGAATCTATTCCTGGTACAGATCTAGCTTGCTTTTCACTGCCTGATGAAGAAAAACAAGTAAAAACAAATTAAAGAACACTTCCAGAATTGTATGAGATTGAGGGGCACAGATCGATGGATGGCAGTGACTCACTGCATAGCAATTCTGTACTGCAGCAAGAGTCCCTGGGCTCTTGATTTCACCAGTCATCTTGAATTATCTGCTGAGGAAAAGACAGCACAGAATGTCTCTGGTTTTGCTCCCTATCTAATGATGCTGTGAAATATGTATATTTGTTACCTAAGAAGAGCATAATGCAGGACAATAAAAATGCAGTAATTTTACATGAAGAGTTTGGACCAACTCTATTTGCTGGCTGGTTATTATTGCTGGTGAAGCAGTCACAATGCTTTCTTTGCTTTCCAACCATCATTTTGTTGCTAGGGCAGTGAAAGACGCTGGGCAGATTCACCAGGGGAGTGAGGGAGAGAATCTAAGATCTGTGAAGAGATTTTTCTCAAGTTTCCATCGGGTTTCCTTTCTTGCATTCAAAACAAAAGTAAATCATCCAAAAAAGCCTGGACAACAGGATGGAAACATTTCCCCACAGGCAGTCTGCACAGACAAGGCCCACTGTGCTCAGTCCAGAGAGCTTCCCCTTCCTATGTTTTACTGTAGTTGTATTAGGCAAGAGGAGGGGATCTTGTTACTCTTTACCAGCTGCAGTCTTTCCTTTGCCATGGCTTTCCATCAAATTCATCTGTCTAGGATAATTTTAACAGCGGAGATAGCCCATCCTTCAAACCACTGCCCCTTCCAACTGAAGGTGAAAACCCTGGTAGCACCAAATACTATTCCCTGCATAGAAATGAACCTGGAGAGGCCCTTGATGTTCTGTTGGATCCTTCTGACATCAAGGACATCCCCCGAGACCCTGAAAGTAAAAGTTTGAATCTCTGCCTCTGCTCTATCACATACACAGATCACTCCTGAGCTCAGGAATGGGATAAAAGAGAGAGGGAATTTCGCACAGAAATAAGAAATCACAACAGAAACAGGCAAGGACCCACTGTTTACCTCCAGCTATTTCCCAGTACCAACAGCTTTTATCTCTGCAGGGGCATATATCTGAAATGGAGGAGCCTTCATAACAGGAGCATAACAAGGATGTGCAGAAAACCTCCACTGAAGCAAGTTGCTCAGGGCCAGCAAGTTGTTGCGGGCCAAGGAATCTGCCTCAGATGGGGAGTCAGTTCTATCTGTCAGCAGTGGCAATTTTGGGGCACACTGAACAGACCAACAAACCAGAAATCACAGCTCCAGATGGAGCAGTACTGATCTACGCTTCTCCATACACAGCCCAAGTCACCTTCTGGGGCAGAGGGAAAATGATGATCCACCCATAAAACAATACTTGCACACAGCAGTGGGTGGAAAGTTCTGACTGTGCACCAGAGGCAATTTACCAGCAGTTCTCATTTAATTGCTGGGAAGGCAGAGTGCAGGTGGCGAGCACACAGCAGCCCATGCAGTGGGCACACGACCACACAGAGCAACCATTCCCTTTGAAAGCACACCTGCATTCTGCTCTCTTCTCTATCAGCACAGTAGCGGAACACGGGACATAAAAATACATTTTTGTTGCATCACTCGAGGAGAAAGCAGACACAACCCAGGCATTCCTGGGAGGTGAATTTTGACCTCACACTGGGGTACTGTTGTGCAACAAATTTACATGGATGGGGGCTGCAATGTTCTGCATAAAGAAGTCCTTAAATATGTAAGCCAGAAGAGGAAAAGTATTTCCCAGAATATATTTATTTCTGAGAACAAGTGGTATTTCTCAAGGTTCACATTTCAGTCAGAATGGTAGCACCGACTGTCAGAGCCTTTCTGAACTGAAAAGACAGAAATTTAAGGGCAATCTTCACCTTTCCTATGAAATTAAATAAAGAAAAAAGACATGGGGAGCAAAGGCTTCAGCTGCCTTTGATATTCCATGGAAATTAGGCACTCAGCACTCAGACCCTGAAATGTCTTCACTTTTTTTTCAGGTACAGAGGATAATTTTTTAAAATTTATTTTGAAAGACAAATGCTCATTTGCAAATCCTGCATTCTTCCTCTCATACCAGGAATACAGGGAGGCCTGCAACACCACCCTGCCTGGATGAGACAACATCTACTTCTGCTGCAGCCCTTTGCACGCAGAAGAGGTTCCTGCAGCACACAGGAGGCAGCAGGGCACACTTGCCTGTAAAAGGGTCTGTTGTAGCTTCCAACAGCAGCTGACTCTTGCAGCCCCTCTCAATTCAAGGTAACCTGGCTTTTCAGCAGCATTGCTGGTTGGTGGCCCTTATAGGCAGTCACTCCGCCACAGGTTACAAAAACAAAACCGAATCCCATATATGATTGTCCAAAACTCTAAAAAGGGCTTGGGGACCCTTATTAGGGACAAGAGATCATTATTTGTTACATGTTTATGTGAAATCCATGCTCATACAGTTCATATTCATCCATATACAATGGAATGTAATTGCGGGTAGCAACAGTCTTATTTGTCATGAGGCATATTTACGTGCAGGTAGATAACAGGAATAGCAATGGGTTGGCTAGGCTTAGTAACACAATGCTTTGCAGGTATGGCAAAAACAAAAACAAAAACAAGGTCAGCTTGCTGTTTCTTGGAAAAAAGTCTTTACCAGCCACCCAGAGAAGTAAAAGGGTATTGTGTTTGGCATTTGCATGAATACTACTAGAAGGACTACTGAAAGAAGGGAATTTGTTCAGTACCTACCAGGACAGTGATCCGGAGGGATGTCTGAGTGCTACTGCAGCCTTGCTGGCTGGAAAAGCTGCAAACTGCCAACCTGCTCATGGCCTAAGTGTGAGCAGGAAAGCTAATTTTCACAGCAAATAATTTACAGTAAATTATTCACTCAATGTCATATACACGTTTGCCTGTTTAAACCTTTGGATATTGCTAACATCTTCTGATCTTTGCAGAATTTTCAAATTCACTAGCACGTTATTTACTTATTAGGGGGGTCTTTTTCTTTTTTTCTTCCAGAATCGACAAGATAAGACACAGCTAACAGGTTTGAAGGAGAGTTTTCACATTCTTCTTAAAAAGTCCATTTATGAGGAAAGAAAATCTACTTTTCAAGCCCATACCTAAACTTGAAATAGGACGGTTGCCTAAAACTAGCCATTTACCTACTTTCTCATGCTAATGTCCTGTTTATAATTGACACCTTTACTGCCTACCAGTATATCAATTTCACTTCCCCAGAGAAAGAAAAACCAGATCCTGTGACTAGTGCACTGGATTGATAATCTAGCCTAATGCTGACAGATAAATGCACTAATTTTCTTCTGTGGTTGGCTCCACATTACGGAGTAAATCTGCTTCTAACAACTGCCTCAATAGCCTCTGTAACCCGTCCAAAAGATGATGTCAAGTGCTACAAGGGCCTAGGGCTAGTATGGCAGGTAAGAGTTACCACTGGGATAAAATTACAGGTGAGGTTTTGAATGAGAGGGTTATTTTAAATGAAAGCCTGGCTGGAAATACAGATTGCTTTTAAAATAAGTTCAAAGAGTAAAGGAATAAAGAGCAACTTATGTCATTTTGGGGTCTTCAACCTCAGTATAAAAATCAGTATGTTTTCAGCAGAAGTCAGCTAAGGTATTGCAACCCACAGGAATTATACCCAAGGAAACATACAAGTTTGCACTTATTTCATTTCACATAGGAAAACAAGGCACATTCCCTTGCCTTTGCTGGATTTGCTGGTGGCACAGGCCTTGAGTTTCATGGAGCCACAGTCCATTCCTAACTCTAGCTGAGGAGCAGAGTCTGAGCCTCAGCAGAACTGGCTGAGCATGGGAAGGTGCCTGCTTCTGTGTGACAGACAGCCTGCAGTGCAGGCGGGACCAGGGCTGATGGCAGGTGCTGTATGTTGGTGAACCTGGCAATGGCCATTGGAGATATCAGCTAGACACTGAGAGAACCAGAGGACTTCGTTGTTTTTTTTTAAAATTTAGTTCAAAGGAAACACAAAGCAAAGAAAAACAATTTTAGAAGTTCCATACCAAATATTTTAGTCATTTCTGGGAACGTCAGCAATGACTGCGAAGTTGGCGAGAAATCAGCATTGCTTTGCTCTTATTGGCTTTCTTACTGAATTCCAGGATAACTACACTGTTGCTACCAATTTATAGCACTTCGATGTTCATTTATCATTTCGACCAAAAGAGCAACTTTGGTGGACATTTATTGATTCCCTCTTTGGAAAAGATCACAAGCGATAGCTTTTTAAATAAAAAGGGTCTTTGGGTTACCTGGATAACCCTGGCACTGAGGGATATGTCTCTTACTCTGCTCTCATGTCTAAAATGTTCAATCAGCTCCCACACCCCTAACCTGAAACAAAAATAAAACCTCATTTTAATCACATCTTTTTCTCCTGATTTTCTCTCCCCACCTCCTGACCTTTTCATGTGAAGAGGATCACGCAGAACATTTCAGCTTTTCTTAGGCTAACTTTTGCTCACTTTGAATAGCACTTATATAGGTCAATAGCATCACTTCCTCTTTTGCCCCCCTCCCCATCACAGAAGGAATACAGAATCTGACCTCTTTAATGCATCAGTTAGCATGATGCCTTTTTGTTTGTTTATGATGCAGAAAGTTTGATTATTTAAATGAAACAAATTCTGACACAGACTTGACAGGTTCTGCCTTTTTTCATGTTCGTACAGTGCCAAGCACATTTGGCTCTAGTGGTGCTAGTTCACTCCCATTTACAGTAACAGCACTGCTCTGACCACAGGGTCACAATGGTGGTCACAATGGTAGATCTAATCACATCACACTGCATGTAGAAATCCATAGCATACACTACAGCAGGCACAAAACCAAGAGCTACAAAACAGGTAAACAACAGTTCCCCCATTTAATTGCTATGGAAAATATCAAAAAGCTACTGAGTGTCTGAGCACTGGTTTGATCATAGCCAGAAATGTTACTGTTATGACCATAAGGAAACAATAAGACATGTGGGAAGGAGACCACAGAGAAAATATTCTTCAAGAGCAACAAAGGTGTGTATCTTGTGTGTGTTCTGAAAATTTTCTACAACCAGAATGCAACTTTGGGTTTTCTGGGGAGTGGGTTTTTTTTGTTTTTGTTTTTGTTTTTTGTGTGTGCGTGCGTGTGTGTGTGTGTGTGTGTGTTTGTGTGTTTGTTTGTTTTAATTCTCCTCTTTCCTGAGCAGAGGAAGCTAAAAGTTTTGGTAACACTTCATGCTGGCTGTTTGTCTTTTAATACTGTATGACTATTCAGTGAACCCAATCCTGCTCCTGTGGAAGTCTAATGAGTGTGCGGGTACCACATTTCCTGGGAATCAGGCAGAGCCTTCAACTGTAAACTTTGTAAGGCTTCATCCATGCAAAGCCCTGCTGGCACAACTAATGCATCAGAGCAAAAATAAAAATTCTGCTTCTTTGAAATGTTTAACCACGGCTCATTTGCTAAGACAGTAGTTGAAAGGTGACAAAACACCCACTGATTCTGAAAAGTATGGAAACAGGTATTAGCTTTTCTAGTGTAATGCCTTCACTAGCTGCTGGCTTTGGAAATATTTAGACATAAATCAGTTTTGTCCCAAAATAGAGTCCAAAAGAAAGAACTGTCAGAAACTGGAACAAAGTCCTGCCTTGTGCTCTGTAAAATACTTGTCACGATTTTTCACTAGAGGGCACTACCACATCATCACCAAAAGGCCCCAAGGACAAAGGACAAGTGGCCTGGTTGTTTAACTTGCACACTGCCCGGGCAGCCTTATGGCTTGAGAAAAAAAATTTAATCACATTGCAGAAAGGATATATATATTTTTTTCATATTATTGAGACTTCAGTAATCGGCCTTATCATTAAACAGTGCACGGAGCCCTCATACCAAATGATTCTGGCTCTTTAGACTGTAGAGCTTGTTATAAATAGTCGGCACTGAGTTAGCAGTTCTCACCAAAACAATTCAAGGAGGCTGTATTTGGGAATTACACCGCTGAATTAGCACAACAAATAAGGAATAATATGGGGCATAAGGCAAAGGAACTTACACTTGGGCTGCTTCCTTTCCTTGTATTCTGTGCTGTTCACAGGCACCCTGCCCAATTGAGGTTAGGGGAAGAGAAAAAACTGGAAATCACAAGGGAGGAAAGAAGGAAGGAAATATAAGGGAATAATGCTTTTCCCCAGAAATGTCACTTGCAACATCATGCTATGATGGCCTAACTGCATTTATTAAAATAAACAAGCATCCCACTGAAAGGAAGGCACAAAAAGCTGTACATGTTTCATGTTCAGATTGAAAAAAAATAAGTGTTTTCTTTGATGGGTATGCAATGCTTGTTCAGCTCAGTGACAGAGGATAAAAACAAATGAAGGCTTTCTTTCTATGCTTCTGGCTGAGAGAGAGCACGGAGGTCACTTTTAAGGTGACTAGTATTCAGTTAGAAAATGGTGGGTCCCCTGTTTCTCCAGAAACTCTCTGCTTTGTAGTCCATTGCTATGCACCTGAAAACTTCCCACTGACTTCCAGGGGAAATTTGGCTGCTGAGGAATGCGGGTTTGGGCTCCGGAATGGCAATCGCATAGAGAGAACTTAACAATGCGCAAAAATTTAACCCTTCAGTGGAGCCAGTCACTGCCTTAGAGTTACTCACGCGTTCATTACCGTACTTCACAGAGGAGACAGCAAGCAGTGCATTTGTTATCACAGAAAATTATCAGGAAGCAAAACTTGTTTTTTTCTTGAAGCCAATGCTTCATCCACACACCTACCCTCTAAACGTTACTTCTGAAAGCTCTTGAAACTTGCTACCTCACTTAGGGCTCAGTCCAACACTTTAACCAGACAAGAATTTCAGCCATTTATAATTGCAGTTAGAGCAATCATTAAGTCCCACTAAGCAGGGACCCTGAATTCTAGTACTGTGCTTGAAATTCTATAGGTCCTTTGTTAGTGAAATGTTATTGCTAAATTTAAAAATCAGTTTATTGAAATGATTACAACTGACCTGCTGAAAGGCATCATAAGATAGAATGGGAGGCTACTAAAACGGTCTCATTTAAACCAGTGGAGACTTTTCTGACTCAGGAACCTCCTGCACCAGAAAGCAGTGGACATCAACAAAAGTTGCCCATAGGCAAAACAGCAGCAGCGGAAAATGACTTCACGGGCAGATGTATTAACTTGGAAGACAGTCCAGCAACTGAGAGGGTAGCTTGTGCCTACAGGACAATTACTAAACTTGATACCTCCCACTTTACCTCTTCATTACAGGAGCAACAACAGACCCTTTGGCTGTGAAGTGCAACTGGGATGACACTAAAACAAAAACAAAAGATAATAAAAAAGAAGTCAAGTTCAATGGTTTTGGCAATTGTATCTTTTCCTTATTATGGGTTATGGAAACCTAGCCCTGTGCAGACAAGCCTGGGAAGGAATGAGTGAGCAGAATGCAATGTCTTCACTAACATAAACAGATTATTTTGCATGATGGCAGACAGATTTGGGAATGTAAAATGTTCACTGTGTAGCTAGTTAAAGGCTTACCATAATTGCTCTACTACTGCTATTGCTACAGGATTCCCTGTCTGATCCAACTGGTGTATGTTCCTTGGCACCCAGCCTCATGTTGCAAAGGGTTGCTGGAGATGGAAAGGAGGACATGTGAGGGACAGACCTGGTACTACAAACATTCTTCATTGTACAACAGTTTGTAACTCGCTTAATCCAGGCTGAGAACACGCCTTGAACTGCACAGAATACAAAACATGAAAGGGAGCCTTTGCCTCCTTTTCCACACGAGCACCTGCTTGGGCAACATGGGAATACCAGACAGGAAAAACCTGAGCCATCTTGAAGCCAACAACCAAACATTAATAGATGTAAGGGGATTTGGAGTTTTACCTGAGACAAGTACAGGATGAAAACTGAGTAAAGCGCCTTTGCATGGGCCTGCTTCTCAAAATGAAGATCTCAGTCCCAGCAACTGAGCACACAGCTGGGCATGTATTTTGCTGCAATAAGAAACCTAACCACTACCTATCACGTACAAGTTCTATACTTCACAATCCCAGCTAGCTACAAGATCAAAACTGTAGCTTCAAGCAATCCAATAATTTCATGTGAAAAGACAGATGTAGATACAAATTTAGTTACTAATTCTTGTGTAAATACAAGATCAAACCAAAAAGCAGAATCCAAACACTCCCAAAATTTGGGCAAGAATTCTAGTTTGGGCTTGCAACTAGGTCTGCATGTTCAAGTGGATAGTCAAAGACAACTCGCTTCTTTTATCAGACCACATTCTTAGCTCTGCCAGCAGTGCTTTAGACTCCTGACTGACATTTTGTGTTGTAAATTTGGAGTTTTTTTAAATGTAGAAAGGAAAAAAAAAAAAACAACCACCTTTGCCCCCTATATATACGAATATATATTTGTTTTTTTTGCAACTTCTCTGTTTCTGAAAAGATCATCAAGGAATCTGCTGATGAGAGACAGAAAAATATATTTAAGCAAGGAAAAAGATGCTGCTACAGTAAAAATACGTCAGATTCTTTTAATTCCATTTGCCATTGTCTGATATTTCCAGGCACAGTGAGCTTTTTGGTGGATCTATGAGCTGTGTTTCCTAACAGAGGTGCAGCACAGGGCCTATCAGGAAGAGGCCAGGCTCTCATTGTCGCACACTCAAAGGGACACTGCAAGCCTTGAGCCTTCAGAAAGGCCAGTCCTGAACCCCAAAACAACAGCCCTGTTTACCTTTAAAAAGGCGAGCACAGCTCAGCCAAAGCCTTGTTAGTGCCTATGAATTATTCCATCACTGAGTTGCCAATCACACTAAGTAAATATCATGGGCATATTTTGCTTTGTTAACAGTACTGAGCTCCACCACAGCACTAATGAAAAGCCAGCCTTCACATAGGACATGGTATCTTCAGGATGCATTGATCTATTTTTCTATTGAATTACTGCCTTTTCTTAAGAGTACTATGAGGTTACTAACTGAAAAATACTCAAACACAACAAAAACAGGTCTCTCTTCCGAGGAAGTTGCACAGACACATGGCAACAACACACAAATGCATCTGGTCAATATTAAGCATCTCTCCTTGCTGAGCGAGCCAAGGAGTACCAAGCCTGCTGCAAGGCTCTGCTAGAATTTCTTTAGTTACAGAGATCAGAGAGAGAGGTTTTTGACTGTCCCTGCTCCTATCCATGGAGTTTTGCAAAGTTCACTGAAGTAGCATTACCGTTTACCTGCAGGATTAGGTGAAACTGGATCTTATCCAACTCGATATCAAATTTCAGAGGCAGCAAAACAGAGTACAACAACAGGTTTGCTTGTATCATTCCAAGGGCAGGCCTGGGACTCACCCGGCAGAGAGGGTGATGGCTGCAGGCCGTGTTACCAAACACTTCAAGGAAGGGTTTTTGCCTGCTCTCTCCTCCCCCTTCCCACATCACAACCTAGCACAATAAAACTCAAAAGAAGCAGGAAAAGAGATCAAGTTATAGCCAGCTGCGTTGCACTGACTTACACCACCGTGACCCCAGGCTACCTGAAGAATGCTTTTCCTGAAGTTGGCTTCTAGTTTAGCATCGACTATATCTACCTGACAGAATTTATCTCTAAGACTGCACATCCCTTGAGAATATCAGCAATAGTGAAATAAATTATAAAGGCTATGTGAAGTGAAACAATGTCAAATCCAAACTGTAGCTATATCTCAGACAAATCTCTGTTACTTTAAATTTCAAGGCAATGGAAATTTCACACTGAATGTTCCAAAGGTAAAAAAGCATAACCAGTACCCAGCAATCTCAGTTCTATTTCCCCTTTGCCTGATTTTTTTTTTTCTTTTTTTTTTTTGGACAAAATATCCAAGCTTTTCCAAAGCAAAATCGATTCTGAAACTGATCCCTATACCTTTCTGAAATCATCAGGATTCTCCTCACAGATTTCAAAGGATTTTCGGTCTGGTCCATTAAATGAGCCATTAATCATTTTTAAAATTGGAAGGGCTGATTTAGCACGTGGTTAAGGATTTGCAAACATGTACACAGAAAGTAGTAAGATTTGCTAAAGTCCAATGCTGCCCAAGCTCTTCTCTCATTTAGGTCAGCAGAAGTGCTAACACTGAGTGTTTTTTTTAAATTCATCTATGCTGCTTAAATTTAGCACTGCTAATCCTTCGGAACTGGAAAAGAACTACACATCTTCGTACAGGGCCTGATCCTTTCCAATTTGCATATTAGTAATGTCATATGCTTAGTGATTTTGGTCTTTATTCCTCAGTGTCCACTACCACTGTAGCAAGAATAATTTACAGGAATTCAGTATCAAGATTTATTGTTCATTACAATTCACTTGCACATATTCTTTCTTATTGATTCCATAATATCCCCTTGCTGTTTATGATTTTGATTCATTATATTTCACAAGCCATTTATTTTTCCTTTATTATTATATCACTTTGTGAAGTAAAAATGCAATAATAATTTTAAATAAGCTTGTGTATTCCACTTCTCCAGTGCTGACAGACAAAATGTCACATATTGCTTCCTTTTTGTTAAGAAGTTACTATTTTCTCTCAGTTGCATAATCCTAACACAAAGTAAAGCCTATTTGAGGGTTTGTTTAAAATGATTCAGTTTCATTATACTGTTACAAGTGGTGCTGACAGAAAAACCACTTCCTTGCCTAAAATTAAATGAAACATAAAGGATTTCTTTTCTTGCTTATGGAAAGTTGTGCAGGCTACCTTGTTACATTCCTTAGTTCCATAAAAGTAGCCTCACTCCTTTACTACTGAGTCAATAACAGATTTCCAATTGTGATTTTACATGCATAATGCAACGTTTTACACCATTATTTCTGTCTCCAGTTTGTTACCAACTCTATGATGCCTAAATATTACCTCAAAGGCAGCTATGTATTTCTTTTCCCTTGATGATGATATACTAGAATCCAGCAGACAGTATTTAGTCCCAGTTTATGCAAGACAGAGTTTGGGAACTTTACCATTCCTTAGGGGAAAAACATAGAAGAGAGTAATAACTAGAAGAAATCCTTTCAAACTTTCATAGTGCATATTTAAAGAATATTGCTCAAATATTCAGGAATTAGTAAGAAAGGTCTCTTCAGCAGTTACCTTGCTTAGTAGCTCTAGTATGTGATATTTTCCTCTGAAAAGTATAAAACTTCAGCGCTGGCTATTCCCCGAGAGTACTCATCTCACTTTTGCCAGCACCTCAGTCAAGTAGGAAGAGATCAACATATTGCAATGAAAGAGCCAAAATTTGAGTAATTTTGAAGACACTATACATGGAGACCCAGCTGCTCAGTCATTATGGTTGTTAGCAGTTGGCACTTTGCCACCAGCTGACAGCCAAGAAGAAAGAGAACCATAAGGGTTAAATCACATCTACTTACAGAGCAAACTGGCTGGCCCAAGGCATACTGCAGGGGTGGCCAAGGAAAGCAAGAGTATAGGGAATTAGTCATTTGCCGTAACACTTGCAGGAGGAAAATGTCAAGCTAATCACGGAGTAACTCTTCACAACTGGGCGACCATTAAACTGCCTGTGAAGCCCAGTATACTTCTTCTCTAGTACCATACACTCTTGATATACTTGATCTAGTGCTTCATTTTGTTTTAATTAAAACTAAACAAAACAAAACATGCTACATAGGTGAAAATTAAGCCAGTTCAACATCATTCTTTTGCCTAATATCTACTCTCTTTGTCTCAGAAGTTAGCTTTAACAGAATGGACACACTTCTATCAAAGTGAGAACTTGGGCTGCTGATAACAGCTTTAGCCTTTCCCCCCCTCCCCCCCCCCTTTTTCTCCCTAATCTATTAAGTTTTTACATGGTGTGCTTGAAAATCTGAACAAAATACATCTGTTGAACTTCCCAGTTCCAGACTAGATAGCTGTAGGCTCTAGTGCCACAGAAAACTGTGGCAATGTTATTGCAGCCAGGAGATTTCGACACTTTGCACCTGATTTCCTATGCTGAACACAGGAAACTCTCAGACTTAACAAAAGCCAATGGATACTTACTGTCTATCAGAAAGTATCTAATCAGGTGTACATATTATTTCATACAGTTCATAAAGTGGCACACTGACCATCCTACAGTGTAAAGACAGCATCTAAAGCAGCAGTATGATTCTTTAAGAGACAGAAAGAGTGTAAATTCAAATCACCCAAATGAACGCCATCAGTTCAGGATTACAGGAGAACGATGTTTCTTCACCAGGCTACTTTACTTTTCCAGATACTCAATTCTATAACACTATTAAAAAAATAAAGAGCATTCAATTCACAATCATAGTCCTGGGTTAAAATGGAAGGAGAAGTAAAACAGACATCTGATATCAAGAAAGGTACATACGGGTAACAAGAAGACATGCTCTTGTGCTTACAGGTCTCATTCATCACTTATTGAAGAACACTCACAGGAGATCACACTAGCTTCTCATTAACATCAAGAACCACTGGGCTTTCTGCATCTCACCCTTTCCTCTACCTTTGCAGTGTAGGCAGGCAGAGACGCAAGCTGATTGTGGATTTTTAAAGCTGTGCAGCAAGTGGCTGCCATGCAGCTACAAAATTGGTTCAAGTTAACGCTGCAGTAATTGGAAATCTCGTAATTGGGGCAAGCTGCTTCCTCCTCTGCACAGCCAGCCCTGCCCTCACACCTGAAGGGCTGGCACTGAGAGGGAATAGAGGCTGTAGTTTTCTTCTTAGCCCAATTTGAGGTGTGCTGTTCAAGAGGACCACAGTAAGTCAGATGAGACCTTCCTCACACAGAGAGTCCAGCTGACTACAGGAACCAGTAGAACCAGAAAAGCTGCAGAGGCCAGTGGAAAACACTTTGCAGTGCTTCTACTGTACTAATAACCAACTATGTCAAGGAGCAGTAAGGATGAAGATATGCCATAAAACTGAACAGAGAGGCTTTAGGAAAAGAACACATACAGCAATGCTAAATTGGATCAGAAAAGTATTTTCTCTTAGATAACAAAATTGATCAAAAGTAGATGCACAGCACAGTAGAGATGAAGTACTATTGCTATAATTGTAAATTAATATTTCCTTACTTGATTTCACCATTAAATTGCCTAAAACCCGGTAGTTCCAAACAATTCAGAACACAAAACAGAGGCCAAGTCTTAATTGTCAGAACAGGAGAATTTCTGTAACCATAAAGTTACAATATTCAGATTCTTGGAAAACCTGCTTTCAAAGCATCTGCAGGGTCCAGAATCACTGGTATATATGAGAAAAATGCATATTGGAAACAGAGTCATGCTTAATCCTCGTGTCTGTGACAGGCAGAGATTGTGAGAGGAATGCTCTTATAAATACAAGGGACCCATGTTGTTAAGCTTCTCTCCTCACTCCAGGCAAATCGCACAACAGAAATGTGAGTGTTTTGAAAGTGCTGGAGATTAAATGAAGAACCAGAGAAAAAGCAAAAGCTATACTGACCCAAAAAGGCATGGAAGCAGCAACCAGCAGGAATGTTTCTGTGGCTGCAGAGCCAAAGGCAACTTATACACTCTCATTATGACTGAGAGGGATCAGTTCATATAAACTTGGAATGTTCACATGCAAAGAGGTTATTGCGTGGCATCTGATTCATGGCAACTGTCTGTGCATGTGCTCTAAGTTAGCAGCTCAGGTAACTGGAATTAGTTAATTCCTCTCTTTTACTCAAACCATAAGGCTAAGCCAACATGAATTACTTTGCATTCTTCATGAGTTAAAAGCATGCATTTAAGGTCGTGGTAGATCAGCTGATGTGCAGGAAATGTTTACCACACATAAACTTTCACTTGTGTTTATGTTTTGGGTTCCTCTTTTATACTGACTGGGGGATATTTCCTTTATTTACACATTCACACATGTTAAAAAGGAGCCCTTGGCATGTATACTGGGAAGTAATAACCATGGCTGGTTGCTGCTTGAACATTTTTTCCAGCTATGCTACCAACATATTCAAGATAATATACCAATTCTTTCTCCAGACCTTGCCTTTTTAGCAAAGAAAGGCAGATGACTACATATTCACACCTAGGGTTCTCATCATCTGGGCTTCTCTCTGTTGGTGCTCAGCTCTCTTTCACTTCAAACCCAGGTTTGCATTTGGCACTCAATGGATTGATCAAATTTCACCTAACCACAACAGACCATCTCTCTACTTCTCATCAGCTTCTTCTATCTCACCAAGTAAGACACTTCAATGCTGCCTCAAATTAGGTAGATTTCCAGTGCCAATTACATAGCACACTGATGGCAACCACCCACCAATGGTGTCCAACATCCACTGGAGATATGAGGGGTTATGCTGTGCCCCAGCTTGGTGGATAGACTCTACCAGCACGACTCTCCCACCACTTAGTTTCATTAGCTCTGAATCATCAGAATAATACTCCTCCCCAGAAGCTCAGAAGAGTGTTCTCCCTGGACGGGTATTATCAAACTTCGCTTCTTTGTGATCTCTTTCATTTGTGAATGTGAACATATAATATAAAACTGAGGAAACTGAGACAAGAAAGAGCCTCTTTCACTAATATTGTACGGAATGACACAAGAGAATCCAGAAACAGAAAGCATACTTTTACATTCAGAGAATGCAGAGGTATTGTGACAGACCCTACATACCTACCAACAGAATATCAAAAATTAATTGCAAGTCAGCTTCATGTGTTTCTGAATGGATAAATTACCCATAGAAAAATAAAAAAAAAATTTACAAATGCACGTCTTTTCTTTCTGAACAGATTCATCTGTAATGTGAACTGTAACTTCTTTCTGAATTTCTGTACATAAAGAAACATTCAAACAATTCTCTTCTACATCTACTAAAAAAAAGGTTTTCATTATATCATCATTTAAAAATAAACTTGGAAAGGCAGAAGCCAGTAAATTCTGTCATCTTTCAGCTCTTTATAATCTGCGTGCAAATGCACAGAATTATACTACAATGCCTTAAAATAACAAAAAATGTAGCTCAAAAATACCTTGTAATAAAGCAAACTTGACTACATTGGTGAGCTATTGTGATAAAAAATTAACATGTTTGGGAAAGTCTGATTTGCATTACACAGTGCCTGTAATCAAATTACCTCTAAATGTTATGCCATGTCACACTGTGTTTGAGATGTTGCTGTCAGAAACGTATACATACGCTCTGCAGTTTAACTCAACCTGGCTTCCTTTTAAGCGATCATGTATGCCTCTGAGCCACTGCAGCCAAACGGTGGTAAAATACAGAGGTTGGCAATTCAATTTCATTCAACCTTTCAAGAAGGAAAGAGCAGATAAGCTTTGCTTGTTCGTTTCGATGATAATATTCAGCACAGCGTAAATCTAATTCAATAGGTTCGCTCCCGCTCTCTTGTCACATTGTCATTTCCGAACCCGGTCCTCCGCCACCCCCTCCCCGCCACAGCCTCAGCAAAACTTTCTGAAGCGTTTAACCCAGGACCAGGGCCTCCTCCCTGATGGAAGGTGCCGTGCTTTGAAGCGAGCCCCCGGTTGTGTGCATGGAGCTGGGCCGGGCCAGGTGGCAGCCGCTGGGCACCATCTCCAGTGACCTCGCTGCAGCCGCAGATGTTTGCTGCACTTTAGGCGAGCTGCAAAAAACAGAGCAGTAAAGTAGGCCAGCTTGCGGGAAGGCTGTTACCCACAATTCATGGAAAAACGCTGGATAGTTCCCACTAGGTTGTGGTCGGCTAGGAAACGGCAACTTATTAATCTTGTGTCAGAGGGCCAGCTGCAGGCCTGGCAGTTACCATATTTCACTACCAACTCCATGTCTGGACAGCCATTGTCTTTTCTATGAAAAACTCCACAAATCAGCTGCTTTTTCCCCCTCTCTACGTGCAGAAATGGAGCTCGGGAGCTGAGGTGGCTCCGGCACATCGTCCGCACGGCGGTCAGGTTTGCTAATTCACAGCGACCGCTTAGTTTCCAACTTTAATGATATTCCCTCGGCATATCACTATGGTTGCCTGGCGACCGGATTTGAGCTAGGCCTCTCATTTGATTCCCACACATCAGACCCTGAAAAGCACTTTTTTTCCTCCCTCCGCTTTTGATTCCAGCTCCTCTGAAACCCTTCCCCCTGCAGTGCCGGTATGGGTGGGCAGCACGGTGGCAGAACAAGGCCAGGGGTGATGGGAGGCCTGGAGGCTCCTGGTCACACATCAAGGCCTGGAAACAAAGCCGCCAGGAGCCCTTCCTGACAAACACAAATTCCCTTCAGAAAAAGCAAATTTGGTCTTCCCTTCGTAGTGTGGGTGTCATTTTAAGACTTTCCTTAGACACTTTACTAAATCTGACGCTTTCCATTGTTTTTCAGGCCATTTCTCACAAAAGGCTTCCCATTATCAACAAGTTGCTATTGGAGTAAGCAAACAGCTTGTGAAGGCCTGAAATAATCTAATAAGCAATGGGCTTGCATGCTTTATGTACCCACATCTTTATAGGCTACGAAGTTTGTTTGGATACATAATTTTCCTCTTTAGCTCGCTTAGTTTCAATTAAAGTACCTTTTTTAAATGAACACTTTTGCTTAGCTCCACCATCCCCCAACCATACACACAATCTCCACTATATCCATTTTTCATAAGACGTTCCAACCCAAAAAAGAATTTTTAATACATTCAGGTGCACCTCTGGATCTGAACAGTGGGACGGGTACAGGGACTACATTGATTTCTTCTCTTGGCTTCAGCTGAAAATCTTCACAAAGTAAAAGGACTGGCTTTGCTGGAAGCCAGATCAGTTTGCATAAGCTTAACATACTGTGCCCAAAAAACAAGCTAGCTGTAAGAAATGTTTATCCTGCAAATTAAAACCACAATTATTCCAGTAACTAAACAAAATATTATTTTAAAAAATTGTATGAGGAAAGAAGAAATATCACCAGCTATTTAGTATTTCACATAAACCATCTTTATAGGATTATTACCATAGGCAAGCGATTAACCTTACTAAAGGTTTAAGTAACATGGAAATAGTTAAACATAGTGCTCTGCTTCTTGTTTGCATCAATTTCAGTTCATTTCCTTTACAGCCTGTTGATGGATATGAAAATTCATAGTTATTTGTTGTTAACCACCACTTAAGTGTCTAGAAGTGCTGAGCAAAGTCCCACTAAAGTGGCAATATATCAAAAGCAGCAGTAGATCAAACCTTATTAACCCATATACAGTACCAGAATTGCCTCATCTTTTGTACTGATTGCTGCCTCGTGTTGTTTAGAGATCCTCACAAATCCCCCGATCCTCCAGTTATCCAGTTACATGAGAACCTCAGCTCATTATTTTTTAAAGAAGATCATAGCCCTTGTGTTTGTAGAAAACATTTGTGGTTTATTGTTGGTTGTTGGGTTTTTTTTGTTTGTTTTTGTTTTTTTGACAACTCACAACAATAAAAAACACACAACAGACAACAATCCCTTATACTCGGGGGTTTTGTTTTGAGATTTCCTTATTTTTCAGAAATATGTAATTTCTCTGTACACGATCTGACAGTCCTGACTGTTCCTGATAAGAAACATGCAGCTTTAACTTGTCACTGTCACAACCAAGTTTGTGTTGAAAATGGACTGTCCAGATACTGACAACCTGAAACTTGAGAGTTCAGTTATGATGTGCAATACCATTTGAGTAATTCATGTAAAATAAAACACCAGTACAACAGTAGTATGAAATCATGTTCATTTACAGGGAAATAATGAAATAGTGGGATTTCAAAGAGTGGGGTTTTCTCTCTTGCCCTGTGCCCTCAATTAGTTCCCAACTTGTCAGTATTATGATTTCTCTACAATGTATGGGGACCTTTGAAATTATTTCCCTCCAGGGATTGTTGTTTTGCATTACAGGGTGAAAATCAGAGCAGGCTGCTGGGCTTATCTCCGCCTCTGCGTCACAGAAGTAGGGGCACCTCATTACTGTTTTTTTTATCCTGGGATTCCCAACCCCGGGATTGGGATGGAAGATAGATCTAACTCCTACAGTCCAGCCCTGTCCTAACAGTTCATATACATTTTGCATTGCCTATTTCAATAGTATGATATGCCACTTATGGCCTTTTAATGTCCTCATTGGAGGTTCTCAGCCAAAAAAATTAGCTCCAGGAATGGGACTTGCAATTGGAAGTAGTCTTATCTTTGAAAATCTGTTAAGAAAAAAGGTTGCCAGCTAAAAAAATACATAGTATACATTGCTGGAGCTCCATAACCATGCAGGAAAATCCCAAAAGCTAATAATGCATTTGCATTCTGTATCTCAAATTAATTCTCCAAGGAGTTGTAGACATGTGAAACAAGCTGATCTTCCTGAAGTTTATTTCACGACAGACAAGATCTCTGGTGTGAGCAGCTATCATCTCTGAATAAGATCTACCATCCTTGGGAGAACAGACGCCTAACTCTGTGCTGAAGTTAAAAGTAGTTCTAACCTTTCCTCTTTCTCCCTGAACCAAGAGTAGGCACAAGATCCTTACTCTTTACTCAGCAACAAGTAAAAGTCTTCACAAGTTAACAGATTTAAACGAAGTCTTTCTTTAAAAATCAATCATTTGCAATAGCTGTTATCACTGAAGATCCACTACCTGCAGCAACATTTCTCACTTACTTATTAAGTTGTTAAGGAAGCTGTTTTGTACAGTACACTCCTGACATGTTAAAAAAGAATGTTTTCAGATTAGTGTTCAAGCTTCATTTTTCTTGTCGCTGAAAGTTTTAATTAATACATTAAACACATTGTAGCTGTGCAGATGGGTAAAGGAGATATCTATTTATACATTCTATTGATTTCAGTTATTCTAGCATTTAGTAGCATTATGCTATACATGCAACAAGAACATGGTGCCCTTTGAGACTTGCTTCCATATTGTTGAGTATAAATTGAAAAACACACAGAGTCAGAAAACCCAATCTGCAATAATAGGATGTATGCCACAGTAAACTACCCTCCCCCACTCACTGGAAGTATTTTTGAGAAGGTAAATGCTCAGTCCTGGATTTCTGCTGAGGGACAGGCTCTTAGTGTATTCCGGAAATAGGATTTCCCTGTAATTAATTATATTACATCTTTTCAACTCTACGCAGAGCACCCAAAGAAATGTAAATTTACCAAATAAGTGCTTCATATGAAATGTCCTTTTAATGCTTTATTCTCCCCTTTTGCAAGGAACTTGGGCATTAGCAACACCTCAAATTTTTGCTCTTCTGCTGTCACAGAGCATAGTTCTGGCTGTGGGTTTTCACCACAGGTCAGAATTTTGGTATGGGAAACCTACTGGGGACTGGGATAATAGACTGAATTTTCTTAGCAGTTATTTAACTGTATTATTTCCAGTGAACACTAGGGACTGGATTTGATAGCCTGGAGAAGCTCTTTTGTATTCTGCGATCCTAAACGAAAGGCAGTGAATATGGCTATAGTCAAAGTGAGTAAGAGAGCGTATGTGTATACAGAATTATTACCTCCACTCACTATTCATGGAATCTTTTGGCTGGCTAAAGAGCCTCAACAATGATTAAAAATGAAAAGTAATCAGAATTCAAAGCAAAAATGGACATCAGCTTCAGAGTTGCTCTCTGAAAAAAAAAAAAAAAAAAAAAAGTTCTGACGATGCTATCTATACATAAATTCGTGTTGATACTCATAGGATGCTTAGTGTTCCAGTTTTTAGGAAAGAATGTGTTGATTAAAGAATAGGAGAGAAAAATGACCAAGGGAAACACAATGTCTTGTATCAAACATTCAAAGGCAAGGAACTGGAGAAAAAGTACTTCATAGTCCTCCCTTCAGAATTCTGGTGTTTTAGAAAGCAAGACAGGTTAAAAAACTCTTTGCCTAATACATGACTTTTACTTTGATGCGACCTGTTTTAGGTCATAGAAAGTTTGGCCCAATTTCCACTGGATTGGGATCCAACCAATCATGAATCAGAAGCAGCACCAAGAATAGATCTAAGGAGTTCTGACTCACAAACCACCTCTTTCTCAAAACACCCACTCCCTCCCAATCAGACAGACGTCCCTTGTTTCTAAATAAATGCATTTAGTTACAAAATGGATTTATTTATTTTTAGCAGAAATTGCACATAGTGACAAAATTGTCCATTCAGTTAATTACAAAATGCATTCTGTTGCATAAGATTCACATTTGTGCATAAAATTCCCAGTCTTACCATAATCAGTGTATAGATTTAAATTATAAGACATCTAATGATGCTGATGTGTCACTGTCTGAACACCCCCCACTTATCTTCACTTCTTTTTCAGCTTTTTATAATGTGATAGGATACCTAAATAATACGAAAAGTCGCCGTGCATTAGAAGATGCACACAAAAAATGAATCTGTATTAATTCAAAATGCAAAAAGCAGTTGCTGTCAGACTCCTGTGCAAGAATCAGTTGCGAGTCAGCTACATCCTTGAGCAAACTGAGCTTGGCCTTTTAGGCCTGACTGTTGAGAAACATACAAGTCTAGAGCACAGTGCCCCTGTGCATCAGATTTTCTACTGCCAGCCTTTGTGAGAATATCCACATTATGCAAAAGTAAATGAAGAATGAATTCTGAAATGTTTCTTATTCCTTAAATCATCACAGATAACTCAAGTAAAAAAAAAATCTTTCATTTCCATGTGTTGTTAAATTAAGATCTGCGAGTGATGCAGGGAATTTAAATGAAGATAAAATTATCTCCCTGTGATTTAATTATCTCAATTATCTGAGTGGAATAGTGCTCTGGCTGCCCCAATGCAGAACCACCTCTGATGAACAAGCTACAATGGATAAAATGAACGGCAAGTAAAATCACTGCATAAAATTTGAAATGAAACTAATCTCAAGGATAAAAGACACTGTGTAATTTCCTGTAATCCATTCCTTCGTTTTCACTCGCATGTTCTAAAGTCAAAAATGAAAATACTTTGGGAAAAAAAAAAAAGTTTTGTCCTAAATATTCCATGCATATTTAAAATAAACCCTTGTTGTATTGGAAATCTAGTGGGAAAAGCATACCATTCATTACTGCCAGCTGCAAAAGGGTTTGGAGTAGTCTGGAAATTTCTGAATGAACTTCTACACGTACAGGAGGTCTCGATTTCCCTGCTCTCTTCTGAAATGTATTCTAAAGAAAATAACCTTTATTACGTAGAGACAATTGGAAACTACATTTACCACTGAGAAAAGAACACTGCCCCTTTTCTTTTCCCTCCCATTGCTATCACCAAGTCACAGAGAAATAAAATGTCCTACCCCAGCTTTGTCTTACAGCCTGGCCAGTGAAAGGCCTCTGACTACTCAGGCTTCAGTCCCTCACTGTACCCATAAGGCCACCACTCCTTTCCCTGGCAATCATTAGAAGACTGGAACATGCTTATGATCAAAATCTCCCCAACCCAGGGGAAATGCATTCATCATATCTAAGTGCTGTTTTCCTTCAATGTTTTTGTTTTATATTCACTAGAAAAACTAAGGATAATTTTGAATAAGAAGGTGGGAGCCAATCTCTTTTGCCAGAATAAGTTGAATCAATCCAATAAATACCTATTTTTTGGACATTTTTTGATTTAACATGCTTTTGTGTAAGCAACAGGTTTCCAAAGCCTACTCTACTTGTATAGCTCTGCTGCTATAAGATGTGAATGAAGCTAAAAAGAACATATGTTCTACAGTGTGGCCACCCAGTACAGATTTCATTTAGCCTGAGTTTGTGTATAATTCCTATTAAGCCTTTACAACACTGATATAGAAGAAATGTAACACTGGCTAACTTTTGGGTAGTATGGATCTAGAATGCAGAATAAATGTATTTAATATACACAAACTAGTTATGATCTCCTTAGAGAAAGTTATCCAAAGCCAGTGTAATTTCATCTGCATTCAGGACTAGACCCAAGACATATGATTACAAAATGAAATAAACCAAGGTGCTGTACCACTGTACAGCCATGAAGAGATGAGGTCTCCTAGTGAAACAATGCTACCACAAAAGCTAATAAAACTTATACATGAATAGCAGCTCTAAAGACTTTACTTGCTCAGAAGGTCAGTAAGCAGACTTGAACAGGCATGGCCTTCTTCACAGAGGAAATACAAAGAAGCATCTTTCTGAAGAGACAAACTCGTTGTGTGAGATGTCCCAAACCAAGAGGGTAAGTGGTACAACAACACAGATATTCAGATACTAACAATAGAGCTTCACAATTGAAAAGCAGAACATAGATGATGGATCCACTCAGAATAGCTTGGTGGCAGGCTGAGGAAATATGAGCAGATCTTCTTTATATTTACATGCTTTGTAGAAACAATATCAACACATTAAGTCTTTTCACCTTGAAGTACCTTGAAACTTGAAATACAAAACGGGGCATGAATGTTGCTTAAAAGTTGTAGAAAATCACTTTGTACAGAAGTTTGGAAGACAAAGAGCATGAAGCTGCTATGCTTCAGCTGAGAGGAACAACTGCATCTATAAAAAGGAATTTTCTAGTTTACTAAAGATTTGCAAGCTTCCGTTGTCTGCATGTCATTTGACTGATACTTAGCAAAGTGTGCTAAAGTTTTCTTTTTGCTCGCACTTGTAAATAATGAACAATCAAGAACTTACTATGAAGTGCTAACTTACTTTTAAGGAGCATTACCAGAGGCCCCATTCATGTTAAATTGAGGGACATTAGCAGTGACTTTATAGATCTAAGGGTTTTGTTTTAGCTGAAATCGTGCACTTCCATTGCAGTACAGGGTCGTATTCTAGCTTTTTTTATTATATCTTCTGTATAAGATCAACACAGACTACGTATTAATTCGCTGTGTTGGCTTTGATAGTCAATGGCAATGCCACTGATTTAAAGAGAAATAAGACTGAGTAGAGAAGCATGTAGTGGCTACTGTTAAAGAGACAAAAAACCCCAAAACCTTAAAATCTATCATCATTTAGTCAGTTATATTTGTGTTTATGACTACTGTCACCAGCCTTTGGCGAAGAGACTGAAGAACAACCTCCAGAAGAATCAATTCTCTCGATCATGTCCAAACACCACATTAGCCTTTAAAACAAACAACAGGGAGCTACTCAAAACAGTTTCCCTTTATGCACCGGAAAAGTAAAACTCAGTCTTTGCGTGGGCCCAGTCCTCCTCTCTTTTCAAGCAAACTCAACTACTTATTTAAAAAATGCAACCTTCATGCACTGGGCCAACTGAGCGACAGCATTGCTGCAACGGGGCTGCCCTGTTACAGAGACCAGAAGCACTGGGCAGCACTGTTACCTAACGCACGGCAGGATCCCCACAGTCTCCTTCTGAGAGCTTTGTGCCACCGAAGCCCCGGTTTGCCCGGGCTATTTCCAGGCGCTCAGGGCCAGACAAGCCAAGCCCGCACCGTCCCCGCAGCCAGGCCCCGCGCTGTGACAACGCGCCCTTGTCACAGAGGCTGCCGCAGCCCCGTCACTTGGCAGCCCTCGCATAGCAGCAGGTCCCTCTGCAACGTGCCTCGCTCCCCTCGCTGTCCCCAGGCAGCTCTACCTCGAAATGCCGATGCACTGATGTCAGCGTTTGAAATGAGCTTGCTCGGGAGTGCCTAGATTAGCTGTGTTGCCAGGCTCTAGCCACTCTAACCCCCTTTTCCACTTCAGCGGGCTGAGCTTTTGACACTCTGAAAAGCACCATTTAAAATTAATTATGGCTCCTTATTTTGCACCAAATCGCAGCACTACCGACCCTGTTTATTATGCTTTATGCTGGGTGGGGGTTCAGGTCAGCAAGGTGTTCGGGGTGGTGCTACCAAAACTCGGGAATGAGGAGATATCTGCAGGGTAAACAGGACGTGAACTGCGTTTGTTTCCCAAATTGCACTCTTGGTAGATATACGGACTCCTCTGGCAGAGTCCACTCTGAAAGGCATAGCAAACTCTGCTAAGGACATTGTTAAGGACATTCTATAAAACATCAGTTGTTTGTTGCTGCACACATTATCAGGAAGTTTTACCTGTGGCACGTGTCAAGTGAATTTTTAAAATAGTTTGCTATTATCTGTTACAAAACAGTTTAACACGCTCATGATCAAGTCAACCATTTGCTACTTCATTGGCTACAGCTGATTTATCATTTATTTTTATTACTTAACAGCTGGAGGCAAACATTTTCTTCTGGCTGCCTTTCCTGAAAGATGTCCTGCCCATCTGATAAAAACCATGCAGGAATCTGAGGCTTTTTTTTACTGACACCCACAAGATAGCGTATCGCAGTCATGTAAATCTGTGCATACTAAATTTTATTAGATGGCTCCTCATTGTGAATGGGATCACAACAGTGAACTAATCCAGCACATGAAGTGTGCTTCAACACTTCATATTTGGCAAACATCAAATTTCTGAACTATCCACCAAAATGTAAATGGGATACTTGATATTCAAACTAACAGCAGGTTGTCCTTTACAAAAAAAAAAAAAAAAAGTGTTCTTTAAACGTCAGGCTTTGATTGTATGGCACTCAGCACTTCCATAGTATTTTGAAATATGATGTTGACAAACACTGAGCAGCAAAACCGTAACACAATAGGTGCAAAATAAATGTATAAAAGCAACAGTTAGAGCAAAACCTCATTCGGAGTGCAATGGCATGAAACCTGATGTAGCTGCTGCATTCATGATCCAGTGAGCTCAGAGGATGCCCAGCTAGTCAAAACAATTAGTCTGACACATCATTACTCATACTGGAACAGCTTCACTTTACATTACTTTAGACAGGGCAGTAGCATAATGGGCTCTTTAGAGTTTTACAGCAAAAAAAAAAAAAAAAAGATCTTGGATCCAAATGCAGTTGCACTTCTGTTAAACCCTCCTTCCCAAACAAAAGAAAAAAAGAAGGGAATTTTAGATTGTATTTGAGTTGTACACAGATATGACTGCAGAAGTATTAACATGAGCAACTGATGGGGATTTCTGGGAGGAAGTCGTATGTCTTTTTGTAGGTCCTGCTTTTTCTGTTTCCCACAGAGTAAAGAATTTATTCTGTTAGGAAAAATGTGTCAGAATCTAGCCCTACATTTAATACATCCCACGTTTTCTGCCATGCAGTCCCAGCTTTAAATGATCCTACCACGATTAAGCTAATTTCCTGTTGTCTTCATAGATAGAGTAATTAAAAAAGAAAACAAAACCAAAAAAGAGCACAGAGCTATTTCTTTTTTTATATATTCACTTATGGTTGTAAACACTTTGTCAGGAAACAAAAAAAAAAAAAAAAAAAAAAGAGGTAAAGATTCATTTAGACATGTTAGCCTGTTTTCGCCTTAGGGAAAGGTTTTTCTGATGATCAATCTCATGTTAAACCTGGCCAGTTATGACCAGTTCCTGCTCACCCACACTGGCTCTTCATGTAAATACCTAGTTCTCCAATTTGCTTGCTTTTCTGTCTCATTTGGAAGATTCCCAAGGGAAAAAATGAATCATTTTTTAGAAGTCATAAAAGATCAGAGATGAATTTTGGTCCAATTCTATTATTTTTACCCAACTATTTTAATAGTAGATATTTTAGAACTGAATGTGGACTCTTAATCAAATCTCATGCCAAATTCTCTCACTTTTTGGGTGTATATGGAAATAAAGAACTGGACTTGGTGACTCCATAAATGATACCTAATTCTCAGAGGAGTAACGATCCACAGGGTTCCTTTATCTCTCTAACTAAAAGGAACAAAACCTAGTGTTTTCAAACCAAAAGCCATAGAAGAAATCCCTCTAACAGTCATTTAAATGCACTGCCACCAACTTAACCCTACTAGGTTAGGTATTATTATATTAAGGAAAACAAACAAAATCTCAGCCTACCACAGTGACTTGCTCTTTTTCATCACTGCACTCATCAGTGACCGCCTATTAGTATATGAAGGTTTAAGTATATGAACTGAAGCTGTATACTAGGTTCAGCATGTAAGCAGTCTGTTTATAAATCTCCCATTGCTCACTGCATCCTACTGACATGACAAATTTTCTCCTCCCCATTAACATGGAGTAGCACAAACAAGTATTTAGACAAAAGCAAAACATCATCAGTGCACATTCTCTTTTAGTGTCAGAATGGAATTGACAAAGCAATAATCCCTTGTTGAGGGTTCTCTCTATTCCTCGTTCTTCTTTCCCCTTTGCATAAAAGACTAGGAACATTTGCTTCTCTTGTTTTCCTAAACAAGTCTTTGAAAAACATCAATTCATCCTGTAGGCTTTAGGAAGTTTACTGATCCTATCGGCTTAATAGCACACTGCAACACTCAAAAGAAGGCACTAGTGCTCTTGACTATTGTGTCCTTGTTTAAAGCATGGCAAAGACATCAGGCACTCCGGCACATCCTTAGCGTACAACTGAGATTAAATAGCAAGATAGTCAGAAATTACTGAGACTTGTCCATATCTTTTACCCCAATGTTATATTTTACTAATTTATGCCATTGGAAAGATGTAACTGTTCAGCATCCAGATTGGCCTTCAGTTATGCCATTCAAAGGGGAATCATTTCAAATGCCAATACAAAGATCAAGATTTAAAGTCCCAGTTCTTCTCTGCCCACAGGTGCTGAAAGTTGCTTATTTCAGGAGATGTGGGCCCTTCAGGATTAAGCACATAATAACAAAATCTCTTAGTCTTCTGTGAATGGAAAGACCTAACTCCTGTGACTTGGATTCACTAAGAATAAGGAAGACATTAGCCAATACCTAAAGGAAATGATCTCCTTGTCAAGTATCAGAGTTTGGTCTAGATGGACCTCAGTTCGATCTCATTTCTACTGGAAAACTCTAGTCACTTCAATGTTCTTCTTTTCCATAGCTTTTTTGTAAATGAACTTTTTTTCTGTACAATGACAGGTAAATGGAAATACAAAGAGCATTACTACTGTACTCAGATGGCAAGATCCTGCAATGTGTCTGTATAACTCACTGCAAAATCAGACGTTTATGACCCAGGGCTTGCTCACATTGCAGCCCATGGGATCTGGGGGGGTCAGGATGTACTACCACCTTCTGGAAGAATGGGGAAGACCAACCCTTCTTTTTTCGGATGAATGGTATTATGAACTGAAGTCAACGCACCAATTTATGCAAGCAAGATAAATCTTCAAATAATTATTTTCTAAATTGAAAACCTGTACTCATCCTCACCATAGGCTACAATTTTGAATGGCACTGTAGTATTGAAATAAAATAAACAAGCAGCTTTAGAAAGAGGGAAAAAAGGACGCATAACATTAAAACACAACATGTATAGCACAACACACTCCGTTTTATGACCTCTCCTTACATAAATTCAGTGATTTGAAAATAAAGATTCATGATGAGTCAAACTGAAGTGGATGCCAAAACTATTCAATATCAGTGAAATGCAGTTTAGAGTCAATAGGATTGGCCATCTAATGACGATTAAGTATGCTATAAATTTAAATCTTTGAACTACTTGTTGAGATTTATTCAGGCAGACAAACAAAGATAACAAAAGTCTTTTGTGCGTTTGTCACTCATTTCCGCTGCTCTGTTGTTGCAGTGTCAAATAATGTCAGTTATTTAAGCATAATTAATGTAATTTTAAATTCTCAACAAATTAAATTATAAAGACTAGCAGTCCAAGGAGGACCCTACCCATTTTTCTTACACATTTTCTTTTTTTTCCCCTCCTAGTTTTGAGGAAAAATTTAAATCAACAAAAGGTGAGTTTCAATATGATTCTTAGACAAACAGCTAATTTTGCTAATTTTTTAACTTTTCATTTAGTAATTTCTCTCTGTTTTTAACAAGGAAAATTACATCTTTAGGTATAATCCAGGAAGATTTTATAATTCTTATAATTTTTATATCTGGGTGGAAGAAACCCTATATTCAGAAAGCCAGGATCACATCTTCTCATTTATGATTGTATGTGCTCATTCAGTGCAGTATTTATATTTTCAATGTCCTTGTGTGGTTACTAAATTCATCTCAGAACTGGAAAAAGGCTTTTAAAAACAATGCCACAATATAAATGACCACCGATGGAGAATTGAAGGCTTGATAAGGAAAAACACAGTTGTTTTTATCTCCTTAATAAAAGGACGTTAAGTCCTTCATTTAGAAATCTTGAAAATTAATTGAAGACAAAAAGATTGCCTATCTGCAGTCTTAATTAGAATGGGATCAGGAAAGTTATTCTATTACAGCATTTTAAAGCTGGTCATCTCTAAGAAGCAAAATTACCACCATTGTACTTAAATTATGTTGACTATGTTGAATGTTACATAATTTAGGAGGAAGGGGGCAAGATATTTTACATTTTGTGAGATCATACCTCAAGATTTAGTACAGCATCTAGAATTTCTTTGCAAGTAATAAAGACAATGATCCATTGTGTACTTCTATTACTAATTATTCTGTAAAGATTGTCTGTTCCAAAAGACAATTAGAAAGGGTGAAATTTAATTCCATTAAACAGAACTCAGCTGGGACATAATGAAAATTTTGTTGTGAAGTAGTAGACTCGCTTTGAAGCCAAATAAAAGCTTTTACATCGATTGAATGAATAAGATTGCAAAAGCTCACACCTTTTTTTTCCCCCTGCACAGAGAGCATTTAAAAATAATTAGAATAAAACTGAATTATACTTGCAAAAAGTTTCAGTTCTCAGATATTTCAGGAAAAAGGGGTGTCCTTGTCTGCTTTTTACACAGATCAATCTTTATTGTTGGTTTCTGCAAACCAAATAAACCAGGCACAAAATAATAAAAACCAAAGTATTCTATATTTATACAGCACTGAACTTCCCTGATCCCTTCACTAAGTGTTCCAGCTGTTATAAGGAATACAAACAATGCCAGTGCTGCCCTAAGATGTTCCATACACACACAGCTTGCCCCGAGCCACCTTCAGGTGTGAGGAGACCACCAGGCTGCCTGCAGGTGTGGATGATCACTTTGCAAAACCTCCAACTGTAACACCAGGCTGGGTGGTGGCTGGGTGGTCAGGACATCCATCCACCCCAAAATCATGCAAGAGATCCAGTGCAGAGCTCACCATTTTGCTTACACCCCTGAGCAGGCAGTGCTGCTGAAAGAAAGGTGTGCTTGAAGGAAAGGCTAATAACTAACTGAGTTCAGGTCTTTATTGTCTCGTTTGAAGGTCATATGAACCTACTTAATGGCACAGGGCTTATTGTAGAGAAAAGAATGACATGAATACATTAGTAACCCATTTCTTTGAGGCTAACCACTAAACACAATGCAGCAGTAGATAATACGCTTGGGAAAACTCTTTGGGAAAAAACATGAAGCTGCTTGAAACCAACTTGCTTCAGTTCACTGGACCAAGTCCAAACATTACAGACTTCAGTCTGGCTGACCGGAACATAGAGTTGCTTCTGCACTGGGATGAAAACATTTCACACCACAGTTTCCCTGCCCTATGACAGTCATTTATAAGAACCCAAACTCACACGTCCATCCTGGGAAAAAGAAAAGATGGGAAGGAGGAGTAAATGAAGATCTGCCTGGCCAAAAGGAGCACAAGAATGTGGGAAAGGAATAGAAGTGAACTTCTAAACAAACCTCCTAAAGAGCATGCTCACTTCAGTATTATTTTAACTTGCTTTTATGTCACTGAATCAGACTTTTGATTGTATCACTGAAACTGGGGGCTTAGGAAATATCACATAAAAGGGTATTGCCATATCAGACTTTAGGTAATTCATTGCTGCCCTTCTACCTTGCATACTCACAGCATCCCAATGGAGTAAGGAGATATCACAATTACAATGTTATGGGAGGGGAACCAAAATATGTAGAGAATCAGTGACCTGCCCAAGGTCCTACTGTTAAGGCTGGGCATTTCTTGACTCCAGGTGAGTGTCCCGAGCATCATTCCTCCTAAGGATCACACTTTCTCATAATGCTATTGCTGGTTTTGAAATGAAACAAGTGGCTCTTTACCTCACAACATGTCAAATGGATGTGTGTTTATTTTTTAAGATCAATTCCTTTTATCAGATATTCCTGTTGCTAAATTCAGAAATTGAAAAGAATTTCAGCATCCTATGACTTAATGGCTGTGGATGTTAAGAATACACGTGGCTTTTTTGAGCTTTGTGGGACATTCCCATGAAAAGATACTTAGCAATGGCAGCTTTGTGTTTGTGTGTTTTACAAAAATCTGCCAGCGTTACTGACTTCTACCCAGGTCTGAGCTTCACTCCAGACTGAAGTCACAAAAGAGGGGATTACTTGGGTTATGTGGAGGCTGTCACATAAATAGCTAATTAACTTCTGATTGGACCCTGCTAAATCTGTTCCCTTTATTTTATCCACCCTCTCCACAAAATAATAGCTTTCACATATAGGGGAAAAATAAAAATCGTAGTCAAGTGTAGCAATGAAATAATGCTCTTCTGAACAGCAGTCACTATACCATGAAGCAATGTTGAACCCTGTGGAAACAGAGTTAGCTGCCATGTTCGATTCACTTCTAAAAAATGAATCTAGAAAATCAAATTACAATAAAAACTCA
Organism: Phasianus colchicus; assembly: GCF_987193195.1. NCBI lineage: Eukaryota > Metazoa > Chordata > Aves > Galliformes > Phasianidae > Phasianus > Phasianus colchicus. The sequence goes on along the minus strand of NC_143445.1, from coordinate 24,708,273 downwards.
CAGTAATCTTCAATGTATTTTCTTCCACAGAATCCTTTGTAAAGTAAGCTTGCTCAGTATTGCTAGTATAGGTCTAAACCAAGATGGTGAAAGACAAGACATACCAACATAGGGGTACAACAGAAAATGAACACTGCCCTGTTTCGAGGCATGCAAACACTTGATATATTACCATTACCTGATTTATGCTGTTTTCCATTCTCCATTCTCTGAACATTAATTTATTGTTTTAACAAATTTTCTTCCCTCTACTTTTTTGGAAATACTATTTTAAAGTTCAGAATATAACAATAAAATTAAGGGAGTGTATAGCAATAAAAAAAAAGAGAGGAAAAAATCTTTAATAGTTATACTTCTAAACATTTCATTCAGAACTGGAAATTTTTTTCCTTTAGAAATATGAAGCTATAAATTTATTTCCCAACTTCAAGGAGAAATTGCTGATACATAACATGTCTGACTTTCCAAATTATTAGACTGATGTCTTCAGGTGCTGAACACTCTTAACCTTCACTGCACACAAGACCAAGCCTGAACACACATGGTTACATCATCAAAATGAGAGAGGATGTGAGAGTAGGAAGATAACACTTTCTAGGACGCATCACAAATGGCAGTGCTAATCATCAATAAAAGCAAGCTGACGTTCAGTAAAGGAAAATCTCTCTATTTGACAGAAGAGAAATGTACTCCTTGGTCAAAGAGTGAATTGTTTCCACTACAGAGTCAAACTTTCTACAGAGTTTCAGTTCTCCAGCCCAAGTTGGTTAGGGAGCTTAAGTGGACAATAATATCAGTTACAGAAGGAAACAAGTAGGTCCTAAACATGGATGCATCAATTGAATTATAGAAGTCAGAAGAGACGCAAAGGCTGGAAATCAAGTTGGAATTTCACTTCCATTTTTCCCTATTTATCTCCCACCCACACTACTAGATATCACAAATGGCTCTCGAACTCAGAATTACAAAATTCACTCTTTACTCCACCAGGAATATTTCTACGTTAGCTGTGAAGTACATAACAAAGATGTTTGCAACTCCTAGTTCATGTGGTCTAGTCAGTTATCCCAGAACTTACAATCACACTAATAATGCCAGAGACATACCAATATCTACACATCACGTCAGCAAGACAATTTCTGAACTACCCCACTTGTATCAAATGACAGTTAATGCCGCGAAAACCTACCATGAAGCTGAAGCAGGGGGAAAATGGAGGGAATAGTGAGAAAACATCAGCTGCCTTCAGAAATTAAGTATTACATGAAATAAAAGAGCTCAAGAGAGAAGTTCAGGTACCCCCCTTTATTAAGAACAAGAAGATTTAGTCATGGTTCCGAGCTGCTCATTAAAGTGAAAATCAATAGCCATTAGTTTATCACTAACTCTAACCTTCCAAAGGATAAGCCAGTTCTATGACTGCTGGCTTGCTGGAAGTGTTCAGAAGATGCCTACTGCAATCTGCAGACACAAAAATATAATAGGGGATTATAAGAGCAGACTGCATTTTCCTTGAATTCATGTATCCTACTCAGCTTGGCGTTCAAAGAATGAACGTGTAAAGAAAAATATAAGGAGTGATTGAAGAAAGAATACATTCCACCAGTGAGACAGCCAGCATCTGTATGACATCTTCAGTATGAGAATGATGTATGTATCAAGACTGTGTGTAGTTTATTTCTAAGGATTTTACCTTTTTTTGCATAATTCCTTTCCCATTACTTTTTCCCCCATCTTCACTCTATCAGCATTCCCTGTGACAGAGTAAGGTCTGAAGAATGGGTCAAGCAGAAGCCAAGTTCTCTATTTCTCATTCTCCATCAGAAATGGCAAAGGTGAAATTCTGGCTTTCTTACAATAAGTGGAACACATGCCAAAGTCTTCAGGGTCAGACTTTCACCCTGTCAGGCTGTTCTCTGCAATGCTAATGTATCCTGCCTATCTACATGCCCTTCAGAGGACAGGAGCTCTCAGGTGCATTCACAAAGATCACCAAGCTGAGGAAAGGGAAAATTCTGAACACACCTGTCCTCGCAGCAGGATTCCCTTCTCCCTTGAACCTGTATGAGCTCCACTCTTCCCTACTTCATCCTCATACTCCATTCCTTACCTTAGGAGACAATCTTGCATGGTCAGAATCTCATGGACTTTTAGAATCTATTTATTCTGCTCTCTTGCCCGATGTTTCCACAGAGAAGTACAAATTGACCCTTAAGAGTAAAGACAGCAATAAGACTTGCATTTCTTTTAAAGTAAGCAATTGGAGAGTGTGCTGTATGGATCCAACACACTAAAGAGCAGAAAGCCCACACTCTGTAATGAAGAGGGGGAAAAAAAACACTAAATAGGAAATTATCCCTGTTAGACAACAGGAACTGAATCATTTTTTGGTAGTTACTTGGTAGGGTATTTTCATTCTCTATCATTTTAAAAGAGCCTTTCCTTCTGCAAACAAGAGCTTTCACTGATCAGCACCAGTATCTCTTTACTTTTGGTGTACATTAAGAAAATTAAATGGAATATTCTTAGAAAGACATCTGTGCGTGGGGTGACTCACATTTGATCAATCCCTATGAACTGTTCTTTTCAGAGGATGTGCAATTATTTGCTCAGTTAGGCTTAAAATTTTATTTATCTAATCACCCCCCTGTAAAGCTTTGATCTGAGCTTCCAAAACCTATTTTTCAAACCACTTTAGCTACATATTTTAACTCTTATTGTCTAATCAACTTCAGCCTGTAAAACATGCAATGTCCTACTTAATGCATCCTATTAGGAAATCAAGCTGCCACATGGATTTTTAGATCTCTCATTTTGCAACCCCGTGAGCCATTTGGAAGCATCATTAATGTCATTATTCCAAGGGAGAAGGAGAGATCTGGCAACAGAGTGAGCCTTCTACATGGCTGTCAGCTCTGCCCTGCTAACATTTGCAGAGTGACTCAGAGGTGAATCACAGGTTTCTGCAGGTGTACACCAGGGAGAGCTGGATGATTTCCATGTCACAGTGGTTGCAAATGTTTACTTCATTAGTTCATGGGGTTACTCAGCAGTCCCAGCCAACTCAATTTCTCAATCTTACTGTATGGCAGTCTAAAAAAAAAAAAAAAAAAAAAAAAAAAAAAAGGAAGAGAGAGAGAGTAGATAGCTTTGAAATTAAAAACACAAAACGAGCAGTCAATTTGTAATTAGAAAATCTGAGCAACATTGGAATGTGAATGGATTCACATGTAGCTGTCATTAAACCCACACTATGAAATATTTCAAATTGTATCTAGTGTCAGGTCTATTATACTCTTTCCTACAAGAGTAAAGAAAAGGTATATTTACACCCTTTGCCACAGCAGCACACTGTGCACAGGGAATGGTCTCCAAATTTTGAATGGATGGTTTTCTCTATCCACTGAAAACGGATTTTCCATAAGAAATATTACAGTGCTGTCTCTACTTACAAACTGCATCAGCAGTTATTTGAATTAGAGTCTTGAGGTGCATCACAATAACCCTTTGCTTCTCTAAGGGTAGCCATTTGGGATTTACAGTGGCAGTACACTGCTGCTGGTGTGGCTGTGAGCACTGGAAGACCTGCAGCTGCATCTGCTCCCTCATTTCAACTAAGTATGCCAGCTGCCATAGGTAGGACGAAACTCCTAAGTGCAGGACACTAAGTAGAGGTAGGAACCTCTTTAACTTACATTTCTTTAAACTGTAATTAAAATTGAACAACCTATCCGATACTCGATGGAAATAAATACATTACAACCTAATTTTTACTCATTCAAGCCTGACCAGCTACAGGGAAGTATTGGCCAAAAATTGAAGGGATATGAATTAAAAACGGTGAAGAAACTGTCAAAATCTGAAAGCTCTGTTTGTCCCACATTTCCTCAACACTTTATGCAAACAGCTGACATCTTCAAAAGATCTCATTAGCAACTACCCAACCAGAGAAGAGAGCACCATGCCAGCTGTGCACTTAGTATATTGTTAAATTGACATTTCCTTAAGGATGCAATTCCAAGCACTGATACACTTTATACCTACATTATGAAGTTCTGAAAATAATGGAGGATAAAAATGGAAGCTTGTGAGAAAATAGACACTTAAACCATGTGCTCTAAGAGCATCCTAGTGACCCAGTATGCTGTTCTGCATGCTCACGTTGAGAATGTGAATGAAAATCACAGAATCTGTAATCTCTCTGGGTCAGAGTACTTAAAGATGAAAACGGCCATGTACTCGTTATTACCAAAACTAGCCAGATTATTCAGGCCAAGGATGTTCCAAGGGTCATCTACACATGAAACAAACCACACAGCTGCCTGCATTTGCAACAAAGCAGACTTGATAACCCTGATACAAGTTTCCAGACCTATACTCCCTAAAGAACAAGCTGTGCCCTAAAGCAATGAGTATCCTGCAAAAAGCAGAGGTGACAGTTGGCACAGACAGATGGAGGTTGCCTGGTGGAGGATCTCACAGCAGCAGGCTCAGCACCCCTCACCAGGCACCACTGGGCTCTGCAGCTCCAGCCAGATTGAGCTATGGGTGGCACTAAGTTTCTTGGATTAAAATATAAGAGCAGTGTTCAAGTCACCCAGGGGAAACCCACGAAAGGAAATCCTCTCACTCCCCTCAGCCACATGCACCAGTGCCAAAACTAATCTGCCTTCTCCTCAGCTCCAACAGCAAGGAGAAAGCAGCTGCTTTTCAGGCATCTAGCAGTGCAAAGACACTGTGTAGCACATAAACTGTACTTCTGTCTGGTCTAATTTTATCTTAGTAGCTTATGTTTGAATCCAGATCCTGTGAGAAAAGTGATAGGTGAGACAGGTAATGAATAAGATGCAGGCTCACCATCACTTCTATTTATCCTGTTTCTGACTTAGGAGTAAAAGCAGCATCCTCCCTGGGTAACAACTGCATAAACATCCATTTTCATTCAGCAACAACAATCTAAAAACATACTTGAAGTCAGATTTTTAAATCCTGTTAAAAAAAAATAAATTAGTCAGTCAATCAAGTTTTCATCCTAACATTGGCACCAATGTCTTTCCAGGTCGTAAATGCAGATGACAAAGATGAGAGGAAAGAAATGCATTTGAAAGCAGCCAAAGCTTGAAGATGAAATGCTCAGAACACTACTGAGCTGCACATCATGCGGCACTGCAAACCAATTGCTTAGATGTGCTTTATTTAAAAACTATTAGCATGTCATGCTATACTTACTCAGGTAAACTATAAAACTTTGCAGGAAGGAGCACTAGCTATTATGAATTCATTTCTCCAATGAACACACTACCCCCAGGATAAATGAGCACTAGAGCCTGCTATAGCTATAAATATCCTGGTTTTCGTATGGCCTGACTGAAAACGAGATAGGTGTGCTTGGCATTTAACTTGGAGAAGTTGTGTCAGCTCCCCTCCCTTCCTCCTCCCCACGCTAACAATGCTGTTTGGCAGCTTTTTCGTTTTGTCTCACCACAGATCTTTGCCAAAACTTGAATCTGCTCCTGACAGATTAACTGCCACCATACAACAAACTGGCTTCTTTTTTTTTCCTGTGGATTCTGATTGAAAGGATAATAATCTTGAATGGCATTCTTCTCAAATGGCCTGGTCTCCTCTTAGGCCTGGAGTTGGGAAATTAGGACCAATGCTGTTGGAAAGGCTTGAGCTGGGCAGTAACCACACTTTAAATTCAATTATTTGAGCAGTACAACAGACCGTGGGACCAGATTCCCAGCTGTTCTGTAACTTACATTGTCACTTGCACCTGTGCAAAGTGGGCACAAAATACTTCTAATTTGGCATTGGGAATCAGACCCCATATTTACATTTGCTTCCTGATTCCTGACTTTATTCACTAGCCAGCACGTGGTACACAAGCTGATGAATTATTGTTTAACTTGTTTTGAAAACACATCACTTGCAAACATACTTTAAAAAGATCTGCAATAATTAGCTACATTTTATTTTTGATGCTAACGACACCTTTTTGTGCCTTTTTATATAGGCATGCATACACAAGCACATTTATGTCAAGTTAATGTAGTCCCTTATGATTCATTCTGGGTCAAAATCAGGCCTGAGTAAATAACAGCAAAGGCAGAGATTTCAGTAGAATTCAGTACACTTATACCAGGTCTGAATTCTGCCTCTTGCCTCAAGGCACATTTCAAATTCCCACTGCACAGAAGACATTTTAAATATTGCTTTGCATCCATGAAAACACAAGCAAGATTGCAGCTACCTCTAGTCTTATGCCTTGACCAAACAAGGTTAAACTACCTTGCATTTGCTAAGGATCAAAGGGCACGTGCACAGTTACGCTGCCATAAAGGAACCTGAGTGGGCACCTGAACCCTTAGCAGACAGAGAAGATCTAGCACAGTAAACAGGACCCTGTTCCCACCTACAACAGGCATTTCAATTTTGCCACAGAACAGGAAGAAAATTATTCTGTTTTAATGATATTCGAGTATTCATAGCAAAAATCTATTTTTCTCTCCGGATAGACAAAGATTACCTTTCAACTAGCTATATAGCTGGCTAATTCCAGTCTCTGTGTATGCAGTACATCAGTCTTGTCAGGGATATGTCTGTTACTTTCTGGGGTTCCTGGAATGTCACTGTATCTCTATGGAGAGGTGCCAAGAGCTCTTCTGGGGGCAGCCCTCCATCCCCTTAGACCACCTCCAGTACAGGATTGCTGAAAGCTGAGGAGTTGCTACATGGTGTGACGGGGAGCTGGAGCCAGCCAGCAGTTGTCAACTCCACAGGCCACAACTTCTCCCGTCCCAGGAGACCGCCTCAGAAGCAAGGCTGGTGGTGACCCTCTCCTCCCCTGCCTGTGAGGACACACAGCACACCTGGATGTCTCATCCCAAGAAGTTTCCCACATACAGAGGAATCATTTTTATGGTTTGGGCTAGAAGGAACATTAAAAGATCACCTAATTTCAAAGCCCCAGCCATTCCACTAGATCAGAACCTGGTCTAGCAAAATAAGTCCAACTGAACTTTACGTAACCAAACACATCTCAGTGCTTCACTCACTCTGGTGTTCACGCTTCCCACAAGCACAATCCCTCCTGGCACTTCAGGCTTTTGTCTGACACCTCTCCTACAATCTGTCAGCATCAGCTTGGGGGTCCCTTAGGGTCGTGGATCTGTATTTTCTGTAAAGCCTCACAAACAGCAATAGCACCGTGTAAATAATAAATAACAGCAACAATAATAATATAACAAGTAGGCATCAGCTTTAACAACTCCTATCACAAGTGGTGTTGAGAGCCTACTGCAGGATCTTAACATCAACTCTGTTGACGCAGACAATGAAACTAACTTCAGGCTGGGGAGAGATTGATCAGAATCATTTGTCTGGGTTAATTCTTGTAAGCTGGGGGTCAGACCATCATTGAAATATCAGTCACATTGCTCAGGATTTTGGTGCCAGAAAAATACGCAACAGTACTGATGCACAGGAGGTAAGAAATGGATGAGGCCACTTAGATCCAAAACTCTTCTCTTGAAATGAATCTTCCGTTAAAAAAAAAAAGTCTAACACCAACATAGAGAAGGCATATTTACAAAACAACTAGCTTCACCCTGATTTACACAACAACTAACATCAATGTTTTAATTAGATTTTCAACTGAGAATCAAGGAAGATAATCTGAGAAATTATGAAAGGGTTGAGAAGCTGCCAGAACTCCACTTTAATGCAATGACTTTTAGTATACGTTGCAGTAAAGTATCAAGACTGCAAATATCCCTAAACAGAGACAAGCTTTCTAGCTGTGCACAAATGTGCTGTTCAACTAAAGCAGTGGAATAGCCACTGTAGAATAACTGTGAGTTATAAGTGCATAAAGGTGCTCATATAAAGCACTTTATTGCTGCTGAAAAAGCTGTAAGGTTCCACCTTCATGTCTGACCTGCCTCTCCCACAGATGTGCCCACTGTGCTGCTTGCAAGGTGTTCCCAAAGCTGTCGCAGGATCACCTAGGAACCAAAGAGCTACTATTTGTTAGCTGTCAAACCAACCTGCCTTGATGGGTTAGGGAAGACTGAATTAACAACTCAAGAGAGGAGAGAGGACAGACACCTATATATGTGGGGATAGAGCTGCCACATCAGAAATATGGGCCAAGCAGATCTGCATTCAGCCTTACATTATATAAACCCTTCTAGATACATTCCATTCTATTCTGAAAGATGTATGCAGACAAGTACATAGAGTTACATAAACGTGAGATATATGTGTGATATAGTGCAAGTGTGATATAAGAAAAGTTCAACGAAAATTGCATGCTGCCTCAGTTGTACAGCGTCAAAATCAAGGAGAAAAAAGAGTAAAAGAAAAAGCCTTATTGCCTTCCAAGATATTAGCCATTCCTCATGCCAAAAAAATCACTCCTAACCACAAAAAAAGGCGGTATTACTGCAAAGCTAAGGATTACAGATGATACTCCTAAAAAAATAAATACATACTTGAAGGAATTTTCTTGAAAGAATTGGAAATGCTCTGGTGTGTTTTTTGCTTTGTTTTGTTTAAGTTGGATGGACAATTGACTATTGTGCAAAGGTAGATTGCATCCACAACTCGATATTTGTAAAGCAATTTAAAGGTCACTTTAACAATTCCAGTAACAGTGACCATTAGTGATTTTGCAAAGAAAACAGACATTGCAAGATAAACCAAAATGCTCTGAAAGTAACATCTATTCTTTCTCTGCTATGTTCCTGAACTGCCCTTACCATTGTCCTATCTGATCACCCTCCAGTAACACAGTAAGGGATGTGACCAGCATGCAATGCATGTAGCATACTTGTTTCTTTACTTTTTCCCAAGCTGCTATTATGTACCTCATGATCTCACCTTGGTCTCAAACCAACAAAATCAAGGCACTCTTCAGCAGCTGAACATGATTCTATATGGTTGATATTAAGTAATCCACTGTGCAATCTTACACTCACAAGTAGAGGGCATCAATACAGGAAAACCTGGACCTACTTCAAGTATTTAGAAGACATTTTAAAAATATGTTTGAGTTTGTCAATTTTAAAGAACAGAATTTCTTGTGGTTTTTAGGGTTTTTTTTTTCCTTCAGACTGAACAACACTTCACTATCACTCTATAAAAAAAATAGAACAACTGGAAGTAAAGTCTGTACTTTAATCCTATATGAAATAAAATCACAAATCACTTACAGTCATCCTTTTACATACAGTTAGTACCTCTGACAGTGATACTTAGATCAAATGCTTCTATAAGTATAGTTGCATAAATACATCTCTAATTATTCAGCTTTTATATAGTTTCTGGTTTCCAAAAATAATTAGAAATGTGACATGTGATCAGAACTGCAATATTTTTTCAAAGTTGGATTAATTACCATCATCTCAAGACCAGAAAGAACAAAGCTACCAGGCATGAGGAACATTAATCACATCACTAGTAATTAGTGCTAGAATATAGAAATGAAAAGACAAAATGAGGCCACAGGTAGTAAGTCTAATCCAACTACAGTTTACCAGAAATACTATAAAGAATAGGCCTGAAAGTACACAATTTCATTTATTAAATAGATAAAAAGAAGGGTAAGGAAAATCTGCCTGCCCGGGTCAGTTCAACAGACCTGGAGTAAGACTGAAATGCATGAGAAAATCAACAAAGGTAAATGGTAAAATTGCAAGGTGGGATTCAAAAATGTCATGATAACAGCAATGTAACTGTTAATGGGGGGTAGTGTATAAAGCAGCAATATACATGAAATACATGGTAAATTTTTATCTGTTTTATGTATTCCTTAGGATACGGCAGTAATAGCAAGATCAGTAACAGAGCAAGGCACAGAAATGGCCCATGGGGATGTACAGATAGTAACCAGTGAGACTGCTTTAAATCCATTGCATTTGTGCTCAGAAGCTGAAGTTTGAACATCTGCAAAATGACATCATTTTGCAAGATCTCCATCTGCACATCCAAAGCTCTTGCCTGTTCCACTAGAGCTAGCTGCACCCACTACTCAAACACACAATGGATCTGCAGCAGAATTTTACCAAGTTCAGCTACAGCACAGCAAGCAGATGACAAGAAGGCAACAATAAGCAAAGAACACAGTAATGGCTGCAGTTATTTAAATTAAACACCAAAAGCACCAAAAGCAAACAGCAAAGAGATAGTAAATTCAGCATGATGCACCAAAGCATCACAGACTTATCTGCCATCAATGCAGACAAACCTTGCGGTAAACCTTCTCTCCTTTTTGCTCTTTTAGGCTGGCAAGTGAGCAACCCAAAAGTCCTGAACTCTGGCAGACCTACCTAGAAATTATTTCACTCTCAAGAATTTGCTTACACATTCTCATCCATTCTGACTTCTCACACCACTGTTTATTTGAATGTGTGTATTTTCCTATATGGTCAGGTAGGTTCCCTGCTTATGGCAAAGGCAATAATTCAGTGTCACTAATAGAGAAAGGAGGATGCACTGCACCAGGTGAGTCCTTTTTGAATTTCTCACTAGGGCACACGCATCCTGGGTATTCTTACACAGATGACCTTAACTGCAATAAGTCCAATTACACTCAAGTGTATGAACTGTGAACCTGTCTTTCTAAATAGAAGAGAACCTTTAAGGTTCTCTCACAATTCACAACCTGATCTCTGTGAATGTATTCATTTGAATGAATGTTATCTGAACGCACATAAACAGATTTCAACTTAAACAGTGATTGTAGAGCTAACTGTTTGATGTGCATTATTTGTCATTCTCTATTAGTCATCTAAGCCTTATGCATTCGAGCACAGTTTACAGCTGATACTGGCACATACCCTTACCTGGAAAGAAGCAAATGTTCTCAACTGCTCACAAGGAGGAGATGGGGACTCGGGATGAGTAACTCGCTGAGGTTAATCACTGTAGGCCAGTGATATGGAAACAGGAATAAAGCCAATATCTTCTGCTTAGCATGAAACCATCTTTATCCTCCCTGGATTGGAAAGCTTTCAGTTCTGAGGAAAATCTGGCTTCTCATCATTCAGATTCTGATGCAGGAAAGTCCCAAAGTTTACTAAGTAGCATTGGAATTACATACTTAAACATTTTGCTGAATCAGGGCTTCTGTGATTATATTTTAAAACAATTTTTAATCAAAAAACTTAATAATAAAAAAAAAAATAGAAGAAAAATCTTTTATTCACTTATAAGTTACTGGTTTTCAGTAGATAACTGCTTGGTTCCAATAATAATTTAAAAGAAAAAAGGCTAAGATACAATCAGCGTAAAAGCAATTAGCCAAATTACTTAATGGATTAATGTAAATTACACTGTTTAATTACAAGATCAAATGAAATAATACTGGTCTCATTCAGAGCAATTCAAGACAGTGGGGAACTAAGGAAACCAACTGAATTTTTGAAAGCGGCCTTCAAACTCCCTCCAAAAAAATCTTACATAACTACATGCAGACATAAACATCTACAGTAATATATATAATCACTACTTGGATACTCTTGGATATAATTTTTCAGATACTCAACAATTTGGATTTTACTGAGAAAACAAGTAATAGTCACAAAGGGAGAGAGAGCGCAAAAGATGTAATCCCACATCAGGAACCAGACAATATCTGGTTCTACACAAAAGCAGACCCCTTCATATTTATACCACTGAGTTTTAAAATTCTAAATTTTTGCTGGATTTGTAAGCAACCCACCTGAGGGATCCGCAATTCTTTCCCCTCACTTTGTCCTTCCCTTAATCCCTTTACACAGCATAAGGGTGCTTAAGTGTTGTCCACCAAGTATGACATCTCCATTTCTAATTCTTTGCCTTAGCCATCCTAGCGTCCTCTTCTCCAGTTTCTATATCAGTCTGCCCTCCCCATCCTGACCTGCTCCTGTCTGCATTTCTCTCTCTGAAAGTATTATTTACCTCTGTTACACTCTGCAAAAAAATTTCTGGAGCAGGTCCTTCTCTCAAGATTATTCTTGAGGGGAAATGCCCAATTTCCTGCAGCCTAAAGGAGTCCAGAGAGCAGCTCATGCCTCTGGGGTGTCTCCCAGCACTCAGCCCACCAGCCTGCTGCAGCCCCTCGCAGTGCCCTGGCACACACTCTGCATGCAGCCACCACCAGCCACAGGCAGCCCATCTGTCCCCTATGCCCCTCTTCCAGCCATCCCAGGAGGAAGGAGCAAGGCAGACAGCCTGGGCATGGGACACTCTCCCTGCTCCCACCAAAGACCCTCTGCCCTCTCAGCAAAGGTACTGCTGAAGCCATCCCAACCTTAGCTGCAGAAACCTAGTGAGGAGTGGGACTTTGCCTGCATGCAGAAGAAGGAATGCTGCGTTCAGGCTGTGCAGAAAGAAGCATCTGACTGTGTGATTAATACTGTGTGTGCTGCTTTGAAGCACGCTGCAAAGCCCAAGTCCTTGGTCCAGCACTGCTTGCTTCCTACCCTTTTAGCATCATTGCCCTGGCTGTTCCATCACAAGCTGTCCTCCCACCCACTAGCTGGGGATGCAGAAGAAATCCCAGTGCAAGATAAGCTAAAAATGTGCCCATCCAAAGAACAAGTTTTAATCGTTTCTTTTTCAGTGCTTTAGTAGGAAGAAATGTAGCAGTATCTGAGAAATAAATACCACTCATATATAACAGGTAGTGTGACATTCTTCCTCATGGTTCTTCTGGATGAAATTAAGGATATCATCTCAGAAGTCTCAGGACATTTTCTGCCCTAACGAAATTTCAAAGCAAGGGAGAAATCAAAATTTGGGTAAGAAAAGAGGGGAGCAGAGGGCAGCTGTGGCCAGGCTGACAGAGGCACCAACATTGCCAAGCATACAGCAGAGTGAGTTGGATTTTCCTGTACAAGCAAAAACACAGGCAAGAAATAACAGAACTAAGTTTCTACAGAAGATTTTAATTCATCTAGATGTACCAAAAACAGCACACTCTCCTTCAGCTTTCCAAAACATCTCAAAAATGACCTTCCTTTAAACCACCACCTGGCAGAGCACAGACTGCAGCATCGTTGTGGCAAGGGCTGGTGCTACAGCTCAGCTGGGCACTGGGTTCATTCCTCATTTTAAGAGGAATTCCTCATTTTTTTAATGGGTCCCGGGTACTAAAAAGCATGATTTGTTAGAACTTTTGTTTTGTACAGGAATGTTCTGGGCTGGACATGACATTAATCCTAAAGGTGTTTAGAATTCAGAGGTATTCTTTTACTCCAGGAGTCAGTAGATATATTCCAGTGAGTCTGCAGTAGCAAAACATCATATTAAGCTCATAAAGCATACCTAAAATACAATGTTCAAAACAAATATTCTTTATATCTAAATATTAATTTGCTCTTTATCCAGTGCTTCAGCTTGCTGCAGATCTAATTAAAAATAAAGTCAGGATGATTCATTTCACTGCTTACTGTTAATGGTTAAGCGAGTGGAAGAAGTCCTACCAGAGCTCCTCCTGGCTGAACAAACTCCTGTACCAGGTCTAGCATGAACCGCATTTCATTGAGACCAGGAGCATTGGTCACAGGTTAACAAGGAGCAATTGGGACCTATAGCCAGAAATATTATTCGTAATGCAATAAATCAGAGGTCTGCACTGGGGGAGGGCAGAGAGAAATAAGTACATAAAGTGTAATTACAGTAATTTTTGCTTGTATGGGAGGATATATTCACCCACTGATTCCAGCCCAAAGGTGGAAGGCCTGTTTCCACTGCACAAAAAATGAAAACAGCAGCAATGAGTTTGTATAGATGCCTATTTTTGTACTCTGCTTTACTTAAAAAAACAAAAATTAAAGAAAAAAAAAGGCAGAAAAAAGGTACAGAACTTATTGTAGACCTTTATCTCTGCTCTTCAGCTGGAAGAAAATAATATTTGATACAGGTCTATGATTTAAATATTTTACCAGTGCATCAGTGTGGATATTGCTCTGGCTGACATTCCTTATTTCAGCCTCCTATAAAAAACTGAAAAAGTTATACTGTTATCAAAGGTATAAAAGCATGGGGTTTTTTTATACCTACAGCACTACCTCAGCCAATGGTGAGTGAGTGTGTGGCCTCACATATCAGAAACAACATATCTTTCTTTAGCACAGATCTTCATACACATTAACCTACCCTTACTACCCTTACATCCACCCTCTCCAGGAACTCAGACATAGCACTGTGGAAAGGCAGCTCATAGCTGAGCCAGCTCTTTTACTCTTAGCTTGGTCATCTCTCTGCTGTGCTACACCATGACAACAGGGACCTTTGTCATCACTCACAAATACAACCTCATGATGTCCCAAATGCATACAACTATACCAGCTAGAATTTGGGGTGCTCATTTTAAAATCTTTTTTTGCCATCAGCACAACTGTAAATAGCTACTGTAAATAAAGCTTTCTTTGTGTATCTGACTCCTTTGGGTATCCATTCCTCAAGCGATTTGGGTGTCAATCTGTATCTTTATTTTAAAAAATCTCAAGAACAATAACCCAATACCTTGTAGTTTCCCACATCATAATTCAATATTCTGATCTGTAATTAAAGAATGCACTAGCCCATTTATATTTTATAGTCAATTTCTCTTAAAGGTTTCAAAGATATTTTGGAAACACTCTCTCTTTATAGATGGTATTGGTTGAGACAGGGAAAACATTTCTAACATGATCAAGAGTTACTGAGTGGGCTAACTACAGCAGAACCTATTGTATTAACAAGGCAAGATTTGTTTTAAGTTCAATAGAGAAAAGATACCTTTGAATTTGAGAAGTTAAAGGGTGTTGCATTACCTAGGCACAATGGGATAGGTTAATGATGAAGTTTCAGTTTTAACTTGGAAACTGCTGGGTTTTGTAGGCTTCAGCCTGTCACTAATAGGTATATTTTAACGAGATACATGGGGATTTAGGGGAACAATTCCCATTAATGTTAATGGGATTCACACAGCTAAATCCCTGTGCTGGAAGTGTTTCTTTTAATGTGTCTTTAATACAGCTTGTGCGTGTATGTGCATGCACATGTACACGTGTGCACACGCATCTGGTTAATGGTTAAATATATAAAGAGGAATGTCACAATTCCAAGTGCCACTGCTTCATTCTATGATTTCTAACTGAAATGGAGGTAAAATATGAGTACCTGGAAGAATGATTTATTTATTTAACCCATCACTGTAAAACAAAAAATCTGCTCCAAAGGTTTGATGAGAGTAGGGATGTCACATCAGTCACATCTGTGGGCTCACAGAATCGTGATCTACACACTTTATGTCCTTTGTTGCACCTTAATTAAGGCAGGGTGACTTTTGTACAGTTCCACTTCCAATGGGATCCCTAGAAAAGGAGGGTTGTGGAAAATCTAGTCAGCGATATATCTGGGAGCCACACACATTGGACTGGTGAGAAAATCTGCTAAATGGGTACATGCCCTGCTGATCTGGCCCTGAGCAGCTGTGGGCTTCTTTGGTAGCAATCAAGATAGAATTTGAAAGGCTACTGGGAAAAAAGTTGTCTATTTCACTGATCTGGTCTGCGTACACATGGCCACTATAGCAGCAGTAAATAAATTGCAATGCTCTGTAAAGAGTTTTCTGCAAAAAAAACTAAAAGAAAACACAAAGAATTTGATTTTAGAAACTTTAACTACTTTTGTATTATGACCCACCAGGTGGTAGGCAGGAAGCAGCCAACCTGGAGAGAGACTCTACAAGAACAGCAGTTGTCTGAGGGTCCAAGCAGCGCCTTGAAACAGAGTGAACAGACTGCATCAAAAGGAGTGACCGCCAGGATGCAAGGACACAGCAAAATGAAGACTTGAATAAGTACAGAGCACTGAACACAGACAGATCCAAAAGGAAAACAACATTAAAACTTATTTTTTCTTACCATTTCTTAAATGAAAAATAAGTGGCAAGTAAAACTCAATTGTCAAAAATAACATCTAAGATACTGGAATGCCACAAAGAGGTATTTGATGAGAACCATTGCAAAAACAGAATGAAAGTATGCAGAGGGACAGGGCTTGCCCGCTTTAAAAAGAAAAAAGCAACAACTCAGAACTGAAAGAAGTGGTATACACATGTAATCTTGGAAACCTACCAATAACCTCCTAGACAGTGAGGGATTTAAGACCAGAATATGTATTTTGAGCTTCCAAAAAAGATTCAAGCGGGAAGAGTTAGCCTAGAGAAACATGCTTCCAGAGTACAAGGACAGCTGAACAGCCCTTCAAAAATGTGAAGCAATATCAATTACTAGGGCAGGAGTACCATGACACTAGCAGGGATGAAGACCAAGAAATACGAAATCCCTAGCCTAGAACTTTGAGTATGGAAAGCAAATGAAATGAATGGCAGTGAATGATGAACTTGGAAAACAGAACACTGTCCCAATGGTGCAGGAATCCCAGCAAGGAAAAGTAATTCTACATGCACTGACCATGATTGCAGAGACTTCCAACCAAAATGAAGATATCTATTGTGGTCTGCAGCACTTTAGAAGAAATACTGGGGTGTAGGCTCTCAAAAAAAGGTTGCTGCCTTATTTGTGATAATTACGTGATTAGTGACAAATTTACTTTCCTCTGTTTGAAGACATCAGTAATTTAATTCCTTAAGCACTGATAAGCTTCCTTCTTGAGAATAGACTATGGGGTCAACAGGAGAATATTTACAGCCGCATACAGAGAAGTCAAAGAAAAGTATCTCTGCCATAGGGAAACTTCTGGAACACTCGTGCCTGGAATCACAGCACTATCAGAAATTCCCAAAAAGGAGTTTGATGGTTTATAGAGAGGGATATCATCTTTCAGGCTCTCTGAACATTGTCTTTGAAGCTGGTATCTTCCTTCTTGTTATATCCAAAAATTTAAAATGTAATTGGAATCTAGACTGAGAGAACAATTTTTTCACTACTTGTGTAGCAACTGACAGAGTGACATCAGTCCTGAGATTCCTCTGGTAGTTGGCGTGATGCAA
Organism: Phasianus colchicus; assembly: GCF_987193195.1. Classification (NCBI taxonomy): domain Eukaryota; kingdom Metazoa; phylum Chordata; class Aves; order Galliformes; family Phasianidae; genus Phasianus; species Phasianus colchicus. The sequence continues at coordinate 24,691,283 of NC_143445.1, read as the reverse complement.
ATGAGTCAATAACAGAAACACATTTTAAAACAGATCAGGCACCTACTACCCAAAAAGTTTGCTGCCATCCATCCAATCTGTTCAACTTTTAATGCTGAATACAAGAGAGAAAGGTCATTCTCTGTGACTCTAAACCCAATAGCACAGGGACTGAAGCCTCGACCCAAGGCATTTTATGATTCATGATTCTATGTCCTGTTGTAACACCCAGGTAAGCAATCCACCTACTGGCACAACATTCCCCCCATGCTGCTGCACTATTCTGCATCATCTATTAACCATAGAATGAGTACAAAAATTACTTCACAGCCTGATGGTTAAGGCAGTGACCCAGAAAGACACACGTTAAGTTCCTAATTTGAACCACACACATGCAACAACCTGCATGCTGCTTGGGTGTGCTGCCCACCAGCATGCACTGTGGGAGCACTAATTCCTAAAGCCATTAGCATTTCCTACCAACAAAATTAGCAGCATCACCAGAGTAGAAAATATTCACCAAAAGCATAAATTTGTCTTGATAATGGGTGCTCTTAGTGCAAACATTTACAAAATGGATTGAGAAGTGTCTAAAATACTCACCAAATAAAGGCATTTTGATCGCTCCATATAAAAAAAGATTCCCCTTTGTTTTATTCTGCTGGTTCTTACTGCAAACTTCAATTTTGTCTTGAGTGCCATATTCATTTTGATAACAGATCACTCTCCTACTTTCATATCTCACTGCCAAATGGGACTCACCTGTTATCTCTGATTGCAGGCAATTCGAACTTAAAGCAAGCCTGTCTATCAACTACTGTTTTAACAGCTGATTAATTAGGGCTACAGGGATCCTGTGGAGGGCTTTATCTGAAGAGCAGCTCAACCATTAGTAGAAGAAACTTCCTTGTACACTCCTAGCTCAGATAACAAAGTAAGATAATAGTTCACAATCCTGCTCCAGCTAATACAAATAGAGGCACTCCCTCTTATTCTAACACGAGTCAAACAAATCCCCATGATATTGTACTATAGTGCAGAATTCTCCAATGTTTTTGAAAATAATATCAGGAAACAGACACCTAAATGACATATTATTAAAAACCACAAGTGTTACTAGCAAGGATGAATTGCCTACCTCTACTCTTTTTTCTTTTTCTTTTATTTTTAATCTTTAAAAAGTTGCTAAGAAATACAAGGATGCACAGTGGTCTTGAACTATCTGTGCTACCACAGCCAATTACTGAATTCTACCTTTGTCTTGCAAATACTTTAGCTTGCTGCTTAATATTCTTTCATATTACAATAGGTAACATAGGCCAAAATAAATCTGCTATTCTTTCAGCGTTTATTCCCCTCATTCAAGGGGAATCCATCCATGTTTGTGCATCTGGCCCCATTTTTTCTTACAGTTTTGGAACCCACAAAGGCCTCTCTTAAAAAAGTCCATATGTACAATGCATTGTGGAAGTCAGTGCTATAGCATGCTCTAGAAGCTAAAACACAAATTGGCTCCAACAATGATTAAAAAAATTAACGTGGGGAAAAAATGCTTATCAAGTATTAACAAACCTGCTGGATCAGAGGCAACCTGATTCTCAGGTTTTTATCAGTTTTAAATCACTGTCTTCACTAAGAATCCATTACTAGCCAGTCTTCCTCAGGAAAGCCAGCATCAGGGAAGATGAGCTTTTAGTCTGGCTCCAAAGGTGGGTCCCATATCGAGGACCTCATCTGAAAGTTCTTTTCTGCTGATTCTAAAGGACTCAAAAATAGACTCTTGCAGAGAACACTCTCTCGCTGCATTCTGTTGAGGCTTCACTTCTTGTTTTCAAAGATAAACAAAAAACACTCCAAATCCAAACAACAAGAAACCAAAAAGGCCGTAAACCTGCAATTTTATTTCTTTTAATAATAGAGTTTGCATCAAGAACTCAGCATTTGCCCATTTCTGAAATTGCAGACCATCAGTAATAAAAGCAGTGTTTCTAGCAAGTTCAGCGTAAAATTTCATTGGTCACGGCCACAAAATGGTCCCTCATTATCTCATTATTAGTTAAAATTTCAATGCAGCTTTGGTACTTTTCCAATCCCCATCTGGACTGGCTGGGTTTCAGGTGGCTGAAACCACAGGATGTTTCCTCAGGATGCATCTCCACTTAGCAGAACCTACCCAGTGCATTTACAAAGTTACTACTTTTGCAAATAGGTAGGTAGGTATCTGGGGGCATTAGCAGGTGAGAGAAGGCACTTAAAGACTTCAAAGGTACTTCTGCCTTCGCCCAAAACCTTGACTAGAGATTAGCATACTATTGTATCTTCTACCAACAGTAATACATTGCTATACCATACGGAAAACAAGTTAGTTAAGGAATATTTATCCTGCAAAATTAAATTTCATGACAGAAAACCAAAATAGAACAAATGTATCCTTAACAAGGAATCTGCTTTTCTGAAAGTCCTGTGTACTGAACGTCCAGACTCTTCACTCATTTCATGCATACTTTACCAATTAAATAAATGCCATATCAATTTTTGAAAACAGCCTTGCAATGACAGAGCTGTTCAAATGACTTCTCAAGAAGATCAGATTTAAATGCTTGAGTCATGGCTGTACAGTGCGTCACTGAAGACATTACCCTGGCAAGTTGAAGCAAGCACAGAATGCCAGCAAGGCTAAAGAAAGGCAGCTAGGTCAGACCTCAGTCCAAGACACCCAACATAATTCCAAACTGATTTACATATTACTTTCACAAGCACAATTTGTTTCCATGTACAGCAATGATGAAAAAAGCACCAGCCAAGCAGCAAATCCAGAGAGCCTAATTTCTGGCTGAGGTCTTGTCCAGGTGTGTCCCATGGTCCAGTACCCCCAGCCCAGAAGTGTTCAGCAGGGAGCCAGCAGGATACCAGCAGCACTGACATTACTCTTTCCATAGATTCACATATAGAAAAATCCTATCCTCAAAGGTCAGCACAAACTTAACCTGTATCATTCTCCAAAAAGCAAATTGTGACTGAAGTTATATTTTAAATGATTTGTACCCATTAAATGCTTTAGTATAAGATTCAGGTTCAGCTGGACCAAAATGCATTTCCTTCGTTTCTTCCAATGGAAAAAGGTCTCACAGACATATTTAAGCCCTTCTGTGAACTCCTTTCCCCAGAATCTGTGCCAAAGACTAATGACATATGGTATCTCTCCTAGATTTGCAAGTTGAAAAGAGCAGGAGAAGACCCCTTTCATTACCGCATAATAGCATGCTTGCAATAGTTCAATAGCTATAATGAAACATGACAACTTGGATCTGCTTCCAGTGATGTCTCGAGCCAGTGTCTGAATTGCACACTTCTGAACATGTGTCAAGTAATAACTAAATGCAAAATTCCTAGACATCTGGAGGGAAAAAAAAAATCCTAATTTTCATGTTTATCGGTGATCAGCAATTTTCAAATCACAAGTTTCTACAAAATGTTGTAAATTGTTACTTGTTCTTAAAGAAATTTCTTTTTTCCTTATTATCTTGGGATGCTTAAAATCATTTCCCTGAGTCCTGCCCTGTAATCTGTGGCAGTGATCATTATATTTTAACAAAAAAAAACATACAGCCACAGATGGAGGGGAAAAAAGCAGGGGAAAAAAAATAGATAAGAAAGAGCAGAGCGCATTTGTCTCCTATGCTACTGTAGAAAGCCTGACTGTAGGTCTGGCTGCTCAAGCCTGTCCTCAAGTGTATTTCATAGACTTGGAAAATGCAGATAATGTGGAAAACTGCAGTTTAATAGCATACATGTGCATCAGATACCAAAATGCAAATTTGGATCCTGTTCTCAGTATCCTAAATTTAGATCCTATGCACTCAACTGCTATGGTTACACAGATCTACAATACTTATATCAGCCGAGGCTTCTGACACTCAGTTACTTGTTTCTTTTATAAAGAAACATTTGCCTTGATATTTAAATATCGTGACCTAAGTCAATCAAAAGACACACAATTTTCTTACAGCTCACAAGAAATCCTGTGTCATCTTCAGGACCAGTTCCTTAAGGATTATGTCCACTCAGAAGCCACTAAGAGTAAAAAATTTACTACTTTCATTAAATAAAAACTCATAATGTCACGTTAACAGAAGTTGTGGCATCTGGAGTCATGAAGAGAAACACTAAGAATCTCCTTAAGCTCAGAGAGGAAAAACCCGCAGCTGATAATGCTGGGTGTGCAATCCTTACACAGACAAAAATCCTGCCCATGCAGACAGAAGAGAAATCCCATGGAAAAAGAGCAGAATTTTAGCTGATGGAAGGCAAAGAAAATTCCTTCAACTTGGCTCCTAAAGCCCTGGGCTGAAGACCAAACTTTGATGCTTTCTGGTTAAGAAGTGAAAATACTAAAACAAACAAACAAACAACCCCCCCTATAGATTAGCAGGATTGCTGTAAGTTAACCCATTTCAAGTTGCTTGTAAGCAATGGAATTCTACCCCATTCCAAGCAGACTATACACGTGCAGCAGACAAAGCCCAAACTCAACATTTTGCCAGCCCTCTTCTTCACTGCTAAATTTAATTAATGAACAAAGGCCTCATCTAGTATTTCTCAAAAAGTTGTTTTTTCTTTTTTTTTTTCTTTTCTTTTTTTTTGTCCTTCTATGCCCTCATTTTTCCATTTCTCCAATAAAACACTCAGACCTTCTTAGTACTCCTCTGCTGGCACTAATAGGATTCCATTATCTGACATACAGTGAGTCATCACAAAGAAACAGAAAACCTTGCTTTCCTATACAGCAGTCAAGTATCTGCTCCTTTATAAGGTCTCAGCTGTAATTTCTCTGCTCGACTTAATTCCTCTCTTTACTGCCATATTATAAAAATAGGGGTGCTTTAAAGTAAGTAAATAAATCAGCACCACACAAAAAGTCAACAAAATCACTTAAACAGATAATATATAGCTCATTGTGTTCAGCACTGCAAAGTAACACCAGTTGGTCAAAGGTCCAAGGACAGCAGCAATTTTTTCAATCATACTGGCACCTACTTGCCCAGATTTGTGATTTGAATATAAAGTGAAGAAAGCCTTGGACAGTTTGGCTTTGCACTTGTTTTAAGATTTCCTCGAAGCTGAAAACAGAAAGTGACATTAGAGAAGAACTATTCATTTAGTAATAACGTGCATGAAACCACAGAAATGTAAACTCTGGAAAATGCAAATAAGCTGCATAAAGATTTAACTGTTGCTGTACTAATAGGGTCAAACTGTAATTTCAATAACACAGGTCCATCTGCTTTGATCTCTCCAAGGGTTGCGTGCTGCTACCTAATGGTCTCAATAATTACATATTTGCTGTGAGCAAAATGAGCCCCAGTGAAAACAAACACCTGTGCAGTTCTCAGTTGATGGGTCACACATTCAAATGTATTTTATATCTTTTAGTTCTAATTTTAACCTTCGTGCAAATTTGGAGTTATACTACTGAAGACAATGAGGATTTCTATTGTTGTAATGAAGGACAGAGTCTGTCCGTAGAGATTTTTTTTTTTAATAAAATCTTCAAACAGGCATTTTAAGTGAATTTCACAATGTCTTTACTCAAAAATGAGCCGTTCGCTAACTGAAAGTAACAACCAAAAAGGAAAGTGAAGGGATTGGGGAAAAAAAAAAAAAAAAAAAGGTTAAAACTGTAGGGACTGGGATATTTAATCATTGATAACACTGACTGAATTGTAAAGAGGCTCAAAAGAGGTGTATGTGAATGGAGATGTCAGATTAGCTTTCCTACTGGTTGGGATTTCAATAACCGACAGTAGATAAGATACAATTAGTATTCATATATTGAGGCCAGAGATTTGGAACCATTTTTCAAAGCATTGTCTAGCCTTGAAAAAGTTTGAGCTGCTCTATTGCATTTTTACAAAATATATATTTTAATAAAATACACTTCACAGGAGAAGAAAAACGTTGGACAATTGTCTTAATGTTTCAACCACCAGAAAACCAGCTGAGAAGCAAATGAAGTTGGAGAGTCCTGGAAGCTGCATGACTGATCTATCAAGACTTCCACTGTACTTGAAAGGTCCATGGGTCACAACTGCAGGAAGTCACATTTTGAGACCCAGCTATGAAGCTATTCGAATGGCCCGAAGATATATCCCACATCAAATGGCTGACCTCCTGCACTCCAATACTGCAGGTCAGCTCATGCTTTCTAGCCAGAGGCCCTTGCTGATTCTTTTTCGTAATATCTTGGAACAAAGAAACACTCAACTTTCTGGGAAGTCTCCCTGGGTTACCTAGAACTCAGTTTGGCAAAACCAACCGCAGCAGCTCTCTTACAAACTAGTTAATCTCTCTCAAACAGCGGCAATAAAACTGAACTCCTGACTGCCTTTAACATCTCCTTGTCCCAAACTTCACATCATAGAAACATTTCAGCTTATTTGGCTTTGCAGTGATATAAAGATGACTTACAGAAGTAAATGTTTCCTAAAACCTGTCAGGTCGTAACAGAGAAAAATGTGCCACTGTATCGTGTACACCACATTGTTAATTAATGAGATGCAATTATCATTACTCAAATGTTAGTCCTTCATTTAATTTTCTGATTTCTTTGGTCTCTCCAGAACAGGTCAGTGCAGGGAAAAATGGTACAGAAAATTTATGCAATGTAACTTTGATGAAAAACTGAAGAATTCTGTTGAAAATTTTAAGAAACTATTAATGCCATCGCCCACCTGTGGAATACAGCACTGCTGTGTAGTTTTAGCTAACCAGCGACCTCACCAAGCAGTTACCTAGCCAGGTGGTACTGCATTCCACTATCTTACATGTCAACATAATGCTGAGTATTTGCAGAGTGCTAAACTCTATAAAACATGAAAATATCACACGTAGTTCAAAACATTAATTGGTGTTGTTATGCAGTAATATTACTCAGTGTTCTGCTGGCTTATTTTCAGTCTGCTTTTTCAACAGGGTGGTTACTTTGATGAATTTCTTGCCTCTAAAAATAAAACAACACGATTCTATTAACTGCTTACCGCAAAACATAAAGCAAAACAGAAAATAAATCAAGTAGTAAAGGTGTAAATATGTAAATATCATGTTTCCAAAGCTTTTAAATGCCCTTGGTATAGTGGACCCCTAGGCTGCTTTGTTTTTGAGATGGCTTTATTTATTGCTAATGTATTCATCATTCAGAATTCACACTGTAGGGACACCAGGCAGACCTCAGGACCTTCAGAGCAGACTACTGCTCACCCTGAGCTTGCATGTGCCCTGGAGAGGCTCAGTGAGGGTGCTCCGCTGTAGCTACAATACAGCATAATTACAATTGCTCCATCATTATATGTGCAGAGTTAGGGCCTCATCGTCTGCTGAACTCACCTCCTCTCGATGTCACTGGGATTTAGTGCTAAGGATGTAGCTGTTACTTAGCCAGAGCAGATATACACTTATCAGAGTATCCAAACGACCATGCTCAAAGCCACTGGCAGGCTTTTATTGTTCTGCTGATTACAAACTAAAAAGCAAGAGGAAGAGACACTACAGCTGCCCATGCATGAAGGAGAACTTTCTCAGCAATACACTGATGGGACATTCTTGCATTGCTTTTCCCCACAGATCATGTCAGACAGCTGTGTTGCACAATTCTGCAGTAGCTGTGGTTTTCAAAGAAAACATTCCAGGAGACTGCATCACTCTGGTTAATATAGAAAAAAAGAGTGCATTTTTTCTTATTCCTGAAATATAATGGACAAAAACAAGGTAATGATGATGACTGATATATTCCAAAGTGTAATCCAAAGTCTACAAAATATAGAAAGGTAGAATTGAGGTTGCTTTTCAAAAGAGGGTACAGATAGAGAAAATTGTCTTCAAGTGCACTTGCTGTTCTCCATGCCAGGGCACCCAGAGCAGATGCAGCAGCTGCACCAATGTGGTAGGCTAAACACTGGGGAATATAACCCAGGGGTAAGAGCAGCAAAACACTGCCCTAGATCATCAGAGCACTGCAAATTCTCCACTGCAATGGGGCTTCAAGAGCAATATGGACAAATAACTGCTAGGAACAATGTAAATACAGTCACCTCCTCCAGGGCCAATGGAGCAAAATGCCAAATGTCTTCAACCCACAAAACCATCACACCTCATATTCATCTCCAGGCTGACTTTTTATTTCCTCACTTCTTTCTTTTGCTCATCCCAAGGACATCAAAAGGAACAGTACCCAGGAATCTCCAGTCTCACCAGGAAATCTTGCTGACTTGAAGCTTAACCTACTGCAATCACCACGGTCTGGGGAAAGCAGGAGAAAACATTTTAATTGCTTTGAATGTTTTGACATTAGAAAGCTACTTTTAAATAATTTATTTAAGGGAAAGATATTTTCCAGTACGCCGTGACTACAACTGATATACAATAATCAATCCCTTGGATTATTTTGCCTCCTGGAGAACAATAGCAGCTCAATCATTTACGCAACAATAGATGATGTAATTTCTCTTAAATCAACACAATGGTGAGATTCAGAGTTGGTTTCGACCTGACTGAAAATATTTTAGAGCCACAAAATTGACAGAGCAAATATTGCGAGTGCAGGGAGCTGAGGTGGAGACCAACTAATTAAAAAAAAAAAAAAAAAAAAAAAAAAAAAAAAAAAAAAAAATCCTCTACAAGAAGCTGCTGCTCCTGACAATACAACCACTATATTTCTTCAATTCACTAATATTGCTCTCAAAACAAATTATAGCATATTTTTATACTAGGCAAATACCTAATTGCTTTACCACTCTGCCTCTACAATAAGGTTCTAAGATGAATCCCACATCTTTATTCTTCAAGCAGCATCACTAACTTTCATTTTAATCTTTTGCAGCAAAACAAAAACTGCATCTTATTGTAAGTAATATAATTTATTTATACTTGATATAATTTGAAAAAGTGATGACACACCAACAGCTCAAGCATGAAGCATTTTTTACTCTTCAGATGAAGTGACAGATGATTATCAAATAGCATTTACTTACTATTTATATGTTATTAAAAAAATCACTCCTTTTAAAATGCATATGAAGACAGCAGAAGATTCTATTTTCTCTGGTCTTCCTGGATTTGGAGGATATCTAGGGTGACAGGTCACACAGTCACAGAAACTTGAGCAATCGGTCCACCCCATTGTGAGAACTGTTTTCTGCAACTTACTGCTCATTTCTTGCCAAGAATCTTACCAGTCACTGTTTTCATCACTTGCCTTCTGCTTATCCAGTTCCTAACTCATTACTCTCCCTGACAGGCCCTTTCTTGCCCAATAATTTGCTTCCCCCCTCCAGCTGGTACTACCATCTATAAAGGATAACAATTTTCTAAACATCCAAGAAATTGGCAGTCAATTATTCAATCTGCTTTTTAAACATTTGCAGTTTGCTCAGTTGTGCCAACATAAAACAACAACATTCAAACATCTAGGACAGCAATTTGAAAATTAGGCATCACAAAGCATACAGGACCACAAAGCAGACAAACTGGATCACACAGCGTGTGGAAATGATGTAATAGGAAATAGGATACAAGTCTAGAATAGCATCCAAAGTAGAAGAGTCTGGAAACTGTCTAAGTACTGTAACCCTCAAGCTCAAAGATAATCTCCAAAAAACTCACATCCTCACTTACAATGATGTCTGGTGGTTTGGTTTTTTTGCACGCGTTTTTTTTTTTTTTTAATCATTATTGTTTTTATTATCCTACAATTTGACATGTGTCAGCTAAAATAAAGCATTTTCATTGGAAAAACTCTACTTTTGTGAAGACAAAATTCAACAGGTTCTTCTGAAGCCCTTAGGACTCTGTTTGGACTTCTGGTGTATTCACCAGTTCTGTCTGATACACTTATTGAAACATGTTTTCTCAGAACAAATGCTGTAAGAAAGTTTAGAGAAATACTCAAAAGTCTATTACTTCTGCTACACTTCATCAGTCCCAGAGAACATTTTAAAGAGGAAGTTCCTTTGACAGAAGTGCTTGCTACAACACTTACTATATCAGACAAGAGAAATTCTTACCTATGATGATTCTTCATCTTTTATAAAAAATGTAGTAGTGGACCTCAATTCTGTGCTACTATTAAAATCATAATGATGGCACCTGAAAAGGTCACGCTCGTTTTTGAAGCTTTCTGTATACAAAACATACATTTCTACTGTATCGGCACTACAACTTTCGGGTTGCATTCACTACCATTTGCTGAGCTGTGTAGACATAATCTTCCTTTTTGTTTACTTGTCAACAATATTAATGCTTTCTATTTTCAACACTTTACTTTCTTCCTACTTTGAAGATATGTCAACAGGCAAAAAAAAGGTACACTTAGTACTTGAATATGTAATGCAGCTTCATCTTTAGGCATATTAGTCATTATACAGAGGATAAGAATTTGTACTTATTTCATAAATATTTCATCAGTATTTTCTGCATGCTAAGTTATACACGGTACATTTCTCATTTTAAAGAAGAAAATAAAATTTATTATCAATGAGCACATGGGAATGACAAATACTTTCCAGCTGTTTCTTTTCCTATATTTTTTCCATGCCTCAAAGGACCCCAGAATTTGGTACTGTTAAACTGGGTAGCCCCAAAAATGTCAAAAGATCGCTTTTGTAAAGAGCAGTTATTGTAGTGAAGTCAATTACTGTGATAGCTTCGTCGTATCACTCCCTCTATAAGCTTGAAAATATTTCACACAAGCTAAGCTAAAAGTTTCCATTAATCACTGTCAGCAGCATTAGTCAATTCCCATAACACATCATTAATTTATGCAATGCACCCAACTTTGTTCAGGGATATTAGACAAAACTAACTAAATAAAAAAAAAAGACTAATTCAAGATTTGAGGGTTTTGCTCTACTCCTATCTCACTGCTATTACTATCTCACTGCTAGCAATATAATCCATTACCCAGAAACACCAGCAGCCTCTGGCTTGGCAAGGCCCCCATCTCTACTAGATCTTTATCAAGAAGCATTACAAGAAGTTGAACTTTTGGCAACATCTTTTGGATCTCTTGGGAATTTTAGCACTTCCCAATGAAAGCATCCAGATAACTGACACACCACAATGCTTCAGGGCTATTTCTTGAACTGTGATACCTCACAGAACACGACAGTGGCATTTGGTCACAATGTCTTTTTTTTATATTTAAGATTGACACTTGCTGCAATTACCCTTTCCACAAGATTCTGCTTCAGAGATGCACAGCCTCTCAAATTACTGACAGCCCTGCCACAAACCTGACTTTGTTCTCTTAACCAACTACTCCCCATGGCATTTCATTAAAGGAATATTTTGTCCGAAAGCAGCACTGCCAAATACCTTTCTGCTCATAGCTTGGTTTGTTGTTCCACTTCTGGCTGTCTTTGCTGAATGACATGCAGATTTGGAGGTAAGGAAATTAACAAGTAGAACACATAATATTACAAACTACCTTCATGCTAACTTTCTGAGAGAAAGGGTTAGACTTTCCACAGTAACATGACATCTAAACAGTATATTAACAGTTCTTAAATTCATGCAGCCTCCCCCACCACGTATCTTCTAGCACCTCAAATCTGTGAGTAGAAGCCAGTCACTGCTTCCCTTGGAGTTTCTCTGAGAATTCAACAGCATTTTTGCATCTAAACTTGATTCAAGACCTATTTGTAGGGAACAGAGATACTATCCTCACCTGCCTTAGGGTGTAGCATGAGCTTAACACATCACAGTTAAAAGGAAAGGACCACCGTAAGTCAGAGATGAAATTTTTAGCTGTTTGGGTGGTCAGTTCTGAAATACCAGTTTAGGTAAACTTCTGTCAGTTCTTGAAATACTACTACTTCATCCCTTGAGAAGAGCTTAGGGTAATATGCTGACGTTACGTGAGTTCATTATCAGGCCAGTATTTAATACTAGAATTGGTCTATATTTTGAGAGTGGTCCAAAGTACAAAGCAAATTTCCTCCCAGAGACTTTTCTGGATGCAACCATCAAGTAAAATATTAGTTGTGATAATTTTACAAAAGGAAGACTTCTGATTGTTGAAATGTCATTTCAGGGCAATTTTGTGCTTGCCTTGCATCCCATGATAAGTATCAGGGAAAAGAAATATATATATCAGCTCCTTAAAGAAGAGAAACTGTGTCATATCTACCTTTTAAAATTGAGTCTTCCAGGATCAAAGCAAAAACCAATAGAAGCTTTATAAAGACAGTGCAGTTTTACATCAGGGCTGAATTTAGCTCCAAATCTTTGGCTAAGACTTTAAAAGGTAGCAAAAGAAACTGGAGAAGAAAAAAAGAAAAAAAAAAAAAGACAAAAAAAGGACAACACAAGGTCACTACAATGGAAGAGAAATAACTGGTAAAAGGTGCTCTGTTTTTTTTCTTTTCCCAGATGTTGTAAAGTTGTTGTTTATTTAGTCAAAATGCTAATTTCAACTTTATGACAAGAAAAAGCGAGTACTAGAAGGCAATAGCTCAGCAGATCTGTGTTTGAGCAGAATCAGAGTACTAGCTCTCAAGAAAATACGCAAAAACAAACAAAAAGGAACAATTAAACCAGTTGGCTGCCCTAGCTGTGGCTTCACTCACTTCTGCCCTTAGTTTAAAATCACTCCTAAATGAGTTATTTTCTTATTTTATGCTAGCCAATGTACAATGTACTCAGATGGTGAAATTTCCTGTAATAACAGGAAACATGCTTTTGAGGGTGTCCCTCGTTCCCACCACATAGTCCAACCTCTTACACTATCAGCACTACACCAAACAAATAACTGCATCCCAGAATATGGACGTAAGCTTGACCACTTGATGCCAGTTGACACACTTGTTAAAGTACTCAGTAGGCATCCAATTATCTATTGTCCATCCTGAAAGGCATTCCTGCTGATAATGAGTCTGCATTTCATCCCATTGGCAAAAGGGATGGGCAAAGTGTGGTTTATTTACTGTAGAGATGTTCTCTCACTTTCACATGTTCCTAGAACAAATACTATATCCATAAATTTTACCACTAAATATTTGGATTTAACCATTTCCTTTTATTTCAACTGAATTTCCATTCAGGCCTTGAAATGCAAAGGCTTCACTTACTTTCTCAGTTTTAGGCGTCTGTAAACAGGTTCAGAAATGAAACTGAAATCTCAAAAATGTAGGGAAAAAAAGCTTTCTGAGATTCAGAATTCAATAATTTCATACTGAAGAAACTTGAAAAAAACATCTCAGCATAAGCTCTAAGCCAGCTAAGAAAAAAAAAAAAATCACAATGCTCTAATAAACACCTAATTAAAAGGTCCACTTACTTGCTTCTTGAGCCCACAAGAAGCCATGGGCTGGCTGTGGAAAATTTGTCGCCCTTTCCTTAACACTTCCTAAACCTTGAACTTTCATATAAGCCTTCAAGCACTCGTAAGAGGAATATGGGGAAAAAAAAAAAAAAAAAAGATGGGAAACAACAAGAGATTACTCAGATGCATACAATAGTCATTCTGGGATTGTTCCCTCTGTTACATATAGCCAAGATGATGATTTGTGTCCGGTGTACTCTCGCAAATCCCAGTTAATGCAACTCCCCTCACTTTGAGATGTGGCTGCAGTCAGTCACTCTCACTCTAAAACATCCAGGTCTTCAAGCTTTTTCTAGCCATCATCATCCTTCTATTAGAAAATAAGATCTAAAAGGCACTGGTATTCTTCCTCACCCACAGATTATACAAACTGTGAAGTATTTGAAAGTTGTTTCCAAAACTTGTACAGTCTTCATCACACATTTACTGCCATCATTGTGAAGCACTGTGAAACTTCTACGATACAGCAAGCCTGTCTCCAGAGCCAGCTATGGGCATCTATCTACCTTTGGCCACATCACAACCTTTCCTTGTATTTCCTTGTATTTCCTTGTGTTATCTTTGTATATAATCTGTGTGTCCCAGATGTAACTGCATATGGTTGCTTGCCCACTATATTTGCATCTTGGCAATGCTTTTCAGTATGCAGCCTGTGTAAAATAAAGTCTAAACCAAAACTAGAAACTGTGATGTTCTGAAAAAATAGCAAAGAATTCAGACAAATGCACCTTGAGATACAGAGCACAGCACTGATGTAATAGAAAAATGAACTTCACTTCACTGGCAGACAAATCCTGCTGCCTTGCTCAGTTAGTCCCCCAGGCTGGAACAGTACTGTGACAGAACAGAAGTCAGATCTCAATCATTTCATCACATTTTTTTGGAGGTGTGCGGCTAGTAGGATCAGAGCACACCAACTGGGACACACCATTTGATCTCGTCCATTTCCTAAAGCTTGAGGCTTAAAGGGAACCTTAGACCATTAGAATCACAGAATAGCCTGAGTTAGAAAGGACCCACAAGAATGACCGAGACCAAACTCCTGGCCCTACACAAGACCACCCAAAATTCAAACCTTGTGTCAGAGAGCACTGTCCACTTCTTGAGCTCTGACAGGCTTGCTGCTATGATCGTTTCCCTAAGGAACCTGTTCCAGTACCCAATCACTCTCTGGTGAAGAACTATTTCCTAAAACCCACTTTTTCAGCTTCTCCAAAGGAACAGATCTACCTTTTTCCATTGATCTGCTGTTTTCCTTTGTGTACCACCAGGAAAGGTCTGGCTTTGTCTTCAAGTACCTGTTGTGTATCCTTCTCAGCTACCCCAGGGATGACAAAGAACATCCCATATGTACACCATTAATTATCTGTTTAAAACAGGAGGACCGCATCCACACTACTTGTTGGGAATAGTCTACAGCCTATGTCACTTTCAGACCTGTGACTGGGACACTGGGACCAGTTGGATGAGTATTTTGTTAAGAGCCACACACACATTATTTTAACACAGCACAGAACATCATACACCAGTATTTGAATAATAGCATGGGAGCAGTGTCCAAGAATAGCTTCCCTGTCAGCACAGGTCATTACATTTTGTACAGTTACCACAAAATCAGACACAGCAACCAGAGATGAAACAGACTTAATAAATATATATACTATACAATACATATACATTCTATATTTTTAAATCTAATTGATTCTTACCTTACATTACAGATTGAAGTCATAAGGGCTATCACAGCCTGACGTTTTATTTAGTCCGGAAAACTGTGGACCCCAAACTGTATGTACCAGGCAAGAACCATCCCAACCAATATTTGGTATAGAGATCAAAAAATCCGTTTCAGTTCATTATATATGTTTTTATAAGTAGACATTCTTCATTCCGCTGCACTGAATTGGAACATATATTTAATTACTCATATGTTGACCACAATGTAGGAGGGAATAGCAGAGAAGTCTTAATGATGAAGAAACAGTAGAAGCGATACCTAATAATTTTTGCTTGGTATTCAGAAAGAAACAGAACAATACAACCTATTAGTTTGCATTAACAAATCTATTATTTTGCCCAAGACGGATAACATGTGAATCAGCTTGTTTTTACCACTGTAATTCTGTTTGCTCTTTTTGAATGCTGACAGTGTTTACACTCTTCCTGACTTCTAAAACCCCAGCAGAGCACCACATTTGGGGGGCCTTTTTCAATCAACTGCAGAACACAAATTCAAAGCTTTTGTGTGTATAACCACAACAGACTTTCTCACCTCTATCCAGTAACAGAGGTATTCTACTGTATTGGTCTTCATTAAAAAGAAAAAAAAGACTTTTTTTAAACTTTCATGCTGCCTTTTCACATGGATTTATCTCAGAAGTTTTAGTAGCTGTTATCAACTTTCCACTCTTCATAACTTCTGGACTGTATCAAATGCTGTTAGTGTCCCTTTTTCTATCTGTTATAAATTGCTTTTTTATTTCTAATCTCTGCTTTCACTTCAACACTAAGCCAGAAAAGGCTTTTAGTTTTTTTCTTGCCTGTAGAGTCATGGATTTCGGACTATCTAACTTACCTTTGTTTTTTAAGAACCTCCAATTTTCAGCCAGACTACTCAGGCTCTTATGTTTTTGTGGAGATGATATCACATTCATCGCCTTCTTGTTGCATATAAAGTTTGCCCTGGGTTCTAGTGGTTTTTCTTACTGGATCCTTTCTCAAGGATAAACAGCTTCAGGCTCAGAGTTTTTGCTCTGAAGATTTTTATTTCCTTTTTCATCCTCAGAATAACCTTACTAGTACCTCTAGTTACTGCTACCTTGACCCAGCCCTTGCAGTGCCACCAGCTGAGTGTCTGCATGGCCCGTCTGCCATCTCAACTATCTTATTTACTACCAAGCTGTCACCTTCAATATTTATGCGCATCAGTACCTCTAAATGAAAGACAGAAGTAAGTCCAAAGGAGAACTGAGTTCTCTGAAGCCCAGGGTTATCATTTCCAAACAGCTTCCCTCTCTGCAAAGAGAGGGATTCTGGCTTTGAGCACCTAAGCACCTCTGAGCAGTAGTGTTGGTGGTGGGTACCATGAAATCCAGATCAGAATTTCAAATTGTAAGACCTTCAATTTTTCAAGTCACTTAGAGGAAAGTGGACAATTATCAATTTTATGAGGCCCTTGGGAAAAGTTCAGAAATAGTGAGGTTATATTTGAAAATTGTTTGCAAACAGAAAAGGTGCCTTAAATTGCCTCTTCAGTTCACAGAAATAATAGGTTTCAGCAGAGTTAAGATGCTAGGAGTTTTAGAAGTGTCACTGGGAAAAAAAATAATGGAAAGTGCTCAAAATGTTGGTACATCCTTGTAGCTCAGAGTGCAGTATATGCCTATTGTTACCTCTATGCACTAATTACAGTGAAGGGAAAAGGGCAACAATAAATAAAAAACAGATGGGGAAATGTCATCCAGTTAATCCAACTCTGTCCCCTTCTAATTCATAGGAAACATTTTATTTCTGGGTCACAATGGGTAGTGCTACAGCACATTTTATATGCTGGGAGTTTTTACAGAAGAGGGAGTTCTTACATTACATCTTTTCCTGACATTTTCTGACACTGATTTTTTTTTTCTTCACCCTACAACAGAGCACATGTAGCACATATACACGCACAAGCATATGAAATCAGGCTGTCTTATCTAATTTACAACTTTAAAAATTCACAGGTAGTTGTTCATGATTCATGTAGCTCTTACTACATCCATAATAAGTACACAGTAAGTGAGAGGAACAACAAAATTAGCACAAAGTAATCACTAAAGTCTGCTCAAGACTCACAAGGGGACAGATTCAAAAGTGCTCAGTAACCAATTCCAGTGTAGCCCTTATCTCCTATCTGTCGGACCTAGTAATCAGCTTTCATTCTATATGACATCAGCTCACAGATTTTTGAAATAAAAGACCTTTAAAAAATACCATAAGTCCCATACGTACTGTATAACATACCCAAACCTGTCCTCATTGCTGATTACAACAACTGATTACCAGGATGCAAAGCTGTTATGATACCCGATGGGATGACGGATGCAAGAGCACAACCATCTCTCATCTCAGGTAACAATGCATCAGTCTCCTTTCACCTGCTCCTCCAGTTACAGATTTGCTCTGTTTCATCTTTTTGAATAAGACTGCCTACCAAAAAGGCACAGAAGAGATAAAGAGTCTAACTCATGTCTCATTCTCCACACTGCTACTACAGTTGGTCTCCCTGATGGGCCAACAGACCCCTGCAAAAATGTGCAGATACACTGAGAAAGTTGCCCATAGCACACATGTATACATTTTAGCATTGCAAAAGACATATTACAATGCAGATACTAACTGGAATTTCATGCCGTTCAAAAGATGCATCTATCTGCCAACAGATAATTAACAGTGGCATTTTCAGTTCAGCAAAAATAGCTGGAGTGGTAAGTATTTCAAGTGCCAGAGATACCGGTTTCTATTTATACACAAGGAAAAAAATATAAAAATCTGCCTGAACCAACACCACTTTTACCATAATATTGACAACAGCCATTTCAGAGCACTATTCTAGAATGTGAGAATTCACAATCATTTACAAACATTAAGGAGCAGAGGGCAATAAAACACCTGCTGCAGTTAAGCAGAAGAGGGTAAGAGACTTGCCCAGGGCAGATAACAGCTCTGTGGAAGCAGCAAAAGCAGGTCGCTTTTCACTTGTGTTCACCAGCATGTCTCACCTTCCCCTCAAAAGCGTACTAATGGATGTTCTGAGAAGAAAGGACACACATCATGCTAGATTATATACAGCAAATATTAAAATTTCTTCGTTTGCTTCTGGAAAAACAGAACACGGAGCATACTTCAGGAGTTTCGTAGGGTGTTTTTATCTTCATATTTCCCTTAGAAGTAATTAAAATTTACATGATAAAGGATTGAGGTGCCATGCTTAATGTACTCCAGGCCAGAACACTGAACAACAGAAACACGTGGAAATTATTTTGAGTATAGTAGCTTCCCTAGTTTCAATTCTCCAAAATATCCCAGTCCTTCAGTCCTCAGGCTCACAGATTTTGTTCTTGGATCAAGCATAGCAAATCTGCAGATACAGTAGCTTATGATCCAATAAAAACCAGCCCCCAACACCTCTCCAAAATGTCTTGCTCAGTTTTCAAATTCCCTTTTCAATGGCAAGAGTAGATTATATTTAGCTCATGTTCCATTAAAAATTGCCTGTCTTTAAACAAGGAGCTGTTTTTTATTCTTTCTGTCTTCAGTTATATAAGACTTCACTGCTGTCTCCACTATGATAACACTCCAACAGTCTAAAAAATACATTTCAGGTGTTCAACATGAAGGAGGTTGTGTGAGTTTAACCTTCCTTGGGATCCTTGTGAGCTTTTTGTATTTAATACTTGTTTTATCTGAAGCCTGTGGAGGTTCTAAAATATTAGAAGACACACTTTCTGAGAACTACCTTTCTAGTAGCCTGAAGATATAGCCTTGATGTTGGGCAACAAAGTTATTCTCTGTAATCCCCTTGATGTTGTAAATGAAAAAGAGGATGGAGCTAACATCATCTGAACTTTGGGCAAACCATTTGCTCAAAAGCACCATCAAAGAACCAAGCCTAGCCAAAAAAAAAAAAAAAAGAGAGAGAAAGAAAAAGAAAGAAAAAAACCTTAAAAAAAAAAAAAAACACCCAAAGCATACACAAAATGAAATTGGTGCAAATTAACTTCATTGTATTTGGAGACCCATACAAAACAAAACCCACCACAGTCTATAAAGCAAAGTCAGAGAAGACAAGGATTGAAGTTGTAGCTTCACAGTAGCCATCTTTTAACAGCTTTCCTTTTTCAACACTTTAACCTAGAGGAAAAAAAAAAAACTTCCCATTGTTATGCCCCTATTCAACCTTCATTCGAAGTCATTCACTATGCATTAATTACCACTTTCTTCAATGCACCGGGAAGCTCCCAAACATGCTCCTGTTTTCAAAGAGGCACACTTCCATGCCTAAGCTTTTTATATGCAGAGCCTGTTGAATTTTTTTTTCCCTTCTCATACTTTGAGATTCCCCTAAATTTTGCATACTGTAACTGTTCAGAAAGGGGGGTGTGTGTGCAGGGGGTGAAAAGACAAAAGGCTGATTTCATGCTTCCAGAACAGTTGTTTGCATCTCTTTCATTTTTCCTTCCAGCTGTGAGAGGCAGCAGAAGGTTCTTTAGCAGGTGTCCTGCCTGCCCTATGGTAATTTTTAACTTTCCTTCACTTTCTTTTATGTCTGTTGCATTCGTAGAGACATTTTCTCTCCCCTCAGCGCCTTATTGCTGTTTTTCCCTTTTTTTTCTTCTTTAAACAAAATACCTGATTTTTCCCATATTATGTAATTCTGTTCAGCTGTGGACTCAGATTACAGAAACGAGCAAAGAAGAAATGTTCAGAACTCCCAATTTATATATTAAATCTTAGCTTTTTTGTATTCACAACATAGACTTTCATCACTAAAACTACACAAATACCACACAGACACAGCTGACAACCTGACAGAGAAAACCATCTTCAGTATCAAAACTGACCTTCCATATCCTAAACCTTAAATCAGATAACATCTCTCCTGCTACCCAGTGTCCCCATTCCCACATGTCAGCAGTTGTAAGGACTCCCATGGGCTAAACATGTGAATGAAATTAAATATTCACGTAAGTATTTGCAAGGTTACACAGAAAGAAGTTATGAGTTCATTGGTCAGAAGTATATTTTTCTTTAAAGATAAAGAAGTATTTTCCAGAGCAAAACTGCCTCTCCTGATCTTGATTTTGTTTGCAAAGCCTCTACATGAGGGAAAACATCACATAAGGAAAAGATAAAGGAAATGGGGAAAATTGAAGCTCAGAACTATGAACCCTTTGAAGAAATTCAGGCACCTCCATCAGAGGGAGTTTTTTTCAGATTTTAAAGAACAAACACCACAATGCAAATGCCTATGTATTCTCAGCTAGTTTGTTCTGCTCTAATATTGCAAACATACAGATAGATAATGCTAACCAATGCTCCCAAAATGCATCTTGATTAAAAAAAAACACATTTATTTTTTGCAGACTCCTTCTGTATATTTTACTGCAATATGTATAAACTGAACAACAGATGACTTGAAGTTAAGATGGTCCGTTATTGATTTCATCAAGGTTAAAAGGTCACTGCCATCTCCATAGCTTTATGGTCACAGTAGTTTGAATAATCACATCAGTGTAAATGCCCCAGTCCTCACCCCTCACAAAAGGCCTCATTCACTGAAAATCAAGCAGGTGATTTTTAATAGGTACTGATGTCCTTTAATCATTTTCAACATTGTGCAATGGACAGTGAGTCCTGTAAGATCAATATAATATCTATTGAAATCACTGCAAGAGGAATAATAGTGAAGATTTTCTGATTTGACTACCATTTCCATGGACAAATATAATTAGAGTCCAAAACAGTTTAGCTTCCTCACAGCAAAACTACAAATACATATATATATATATACATATATATATTTTTTTTTTTTAAGGGTTCAATTCATGATAACTCTCTCCCACTTAAAATGTGGGGGTTTGGGATTTATTGTTGTTTGTTCTGTTTTTAAATGGTCATCTTTTTAACATTTTAGCTTTCGGATTACTAATTAAAAAAAATCAATTTAAATTTCCATTGTTATTATGTGACATTATATGATGGCAACCTGCTGTTTGAAAAAAAAACATATTTCCTACCTTTTTCCTGCAGGGAAAGTTGCATCCATGAGAGGATAAAACGGGAAGCAGGTGAGGAAAGGTCAGCCAAGAGAGAAGTTGATTTTCTGCTGAGGGGAGGAAAAAAAAGTTCCATTCAGTCAACACAATTCAAGTGCAAGAAAGTGTCTGTATGAGAAAATATTTTCAAAATGCAAATATTTATAGCTATTTTTAACTACTGCTTTCTAAAGATATCTTAACAGGAAAAAAAAGCTCATTGTTTCACTGATTTGTACTAAGAGTCTGACAGTTACCTTCCTAAAATTGATTTTTTTTTCCATTTTCATAAATCATCTAAGTGCATTCTGAAATGTAAACACCAGTCCTTCTGCAGCAAAATGCTGAAGATCCCCTTTTTCCTTTTCTGCTTTTTCAAGTATACTGTAAGTTTTCACATCATTTTGCTATACTTGCTACAAATGCATACCTACACCAAGTTAATGCTTTCATATTTAGAACTATTCAAGCAGAGGATGTATTGCCAGTGGCCCCCATGGCTTTCCTGCAGGATCAGACCCAAGGGGTGAGCACACCCCTCCCGCACACAACACCAGGGCCATCAGCTCTCCCAAGCACAGCCAGCCACAAGCAAACAGGGAAGCTGCAGGGCTAATCCCTGGAAGACAGTTAAATTTATAGGTCACGGCTCGCAAAACCATGATCTAGCTCCGTATCTGCTGCTATAAGACTACGCAAATTTTGTTTTATGATGAGCTCAAAAGATATAACAATGAGAACAGCAGCTTTGATTCTTGATTACACAGCACTCTGCACGCTGCGGTTCACAGCTATGATTTCTAGGTGTTACAGTAACATAAGTAATCTGTACTATTTCATAATTCTAAGATATTCTCCATGTCTGAGGAAATCCCTGTGCTGCTGACTGACACCCGGAGGAACACCATACTGGGGAAGGAGCCTCTGTGTGGTCCTTCTTATATCTGGTCTCAGTATTATGAAGTGACAAATGAGACAGACTGGAGCTTGCTAGAGCGTGGCCATCTGCACGCACCCAAGGGCTGATTTTGCTTTTCACATATTGTATTCTACAATATCTTATAGTCTGAAGAATGCCACTGCCATTTGCAAATGAAAATTACTCAGCATGGGAGGGAAGAGACCCTCACAGTTACGCTGCAAAACGTTTCATCTCATTTGTTGTATTATCCCCTAATAGCTCAACGCCAAATAAAAATTCTTTAAGGCAGGAAAACCACACACCCTTTGTGCACAAGAAGCCCTGATCTAAGCTGCTGAGTTTGGGTAAGCTGTTACATTTTATCGCAGTGTCTGAATGGCTGATGTTCTCCAGCCATAACCAGTAAAAACAACTTCAGACTTTGTTTTAAAAGAGGGGCTGCCTACCCAGTTTTCCATGGAAAGCTTCAAAGTCCAGTTGATCCCACAGATTATAAGCAGAGTAGAAAGAAAAGCCCTAACGTATATGCTATTTTATGAAAGTAGAGAGGTGCCAAGTCCCACTGAAGGATACCTGAGCACTCAGCCTTGGAGTCCTGGCAGTGCAGTAAGTCCTTTCTAACTCAAGCAAGTATATGTGACCAGCAAATTTATACTATTTAATTTCTTAAATCAAACAACACAGGAATGCATTCCCATTATAAACACAAAACGCATTCAGAAAATAAGTGTGGGGAAAAGTCTTCTTATGTGAAACAAAGCAATGCATGCAGCCAATAGGTCTTCTGGCAGCCTCTCGCTATTATTTCCCACTAATGTGTACTTTCAGAAATTACAGACCACCACAGAACACACTTCAGGCTGCACGGAGCAAGTGCCTTTCAAGAAGAGCAACCAAAGGGCCTATTAAAACTGAACATTTAACTAATTTGAAAAATAGATCTATATTTGGTTTATGTTTTGGTACAGAAGTTTAAACAGCTTCTGCTGTTTTCATTACACTGTTGACTTTAAAGAGAGGGGTAATTAGGGAATGTTGTGAATCTGCTCGTGCATTTGGTTACAAATAACTTCTGTAAATAAAACAAACAAATAAATGGAGCAATCCAATACTTTATGCAGAGACAGAACAACCGCCCTGTACCACAGATGTTCTGAACAACTGTGCCCACCAATCCCCAACCAACAGCAACACTGTGGTATTCATAACCAAAGCATCCAGCTAGGAGACTGGCAGCAATGACAACAGGATTACTTGTGTGGATGTTCTTCAGCATACACAAAGAAAAAACAATCTAAGAAACCAATCTACTAGCTTAATCTTGACCATCTGAAGAGCTGTTTTTCCCCTCCAGGTACACCCTGACCACTCCCTTTCCCTGCACAGACATTCCAAACCTTTTAAACCAGATGTTTCTAGAGAACACAAGCTCTAACTTTCATCTTTAAGCCTCCTTTTCTGAAAAAAAAAACTTTCAACTTCCACCAGAACCTTGGTGGCCATTGCTCACCTTGTGTGCACTACACACAACAAGGAGTGGCTCTGGACCCTTGGGTCTCTTGTGCAGCACAAACCAACAGCATCACACTTGGCAATCCTTGCACTTGGTGTTTGGTCGTTACGTCTCCTCTGATTTGCTGCTGTTTGCTGTTGTGCATGCAGAAGACGACAGGGGCATCTACACACACACACACACAGAGTGACAAGGTTCAGTATACATCCATTACTTGCTAAAGAACATGCCAAGTACTAAAAGCACTGATCCACACTGGCTGTGTGCTTATATTTACAGATGTAAAGTGATAAAACAGATTCTAAGAAAAATATAGCACAAGGATGACAGAAGTGCAAGCAAATTTGTACACTGCAGAGTGGTCGCTAGTTCACAAAACTGAAACCTAAGAGACTTGAGGTAGAGCTCTGCTGCTGACCTTTTATTCGTCTTTCATTTAAACCTGCTAGTACAGACCTGAACTAAAAGTACCAAAGCTGTGGAGAAGGTAATTTTCAAGGCTGGAGAGTTATAAATCCTCACCTTGTTCCATCAAATCAGCCTCTTTGACCTCTCCAACTTAAACTGAAAAGCCTTTGGGGGCAGAGACTCTATAGCTGTATTTTTACAGTGTCCAGAACAAAGTGGTCTGTTATTACTTGGACGCTTCTTGGTGCCATTATAACATAATTAAGCACACTGTTTTCAGTGTTTGCATGGAAAAAGTTTGGCAGTAGTACCTCAGCTCAACTGTGGGTGCATTATCTCTTCTTTCCAGCTTAAACACTGCTGTGGCTGTGTTCACATTAACTTATACATTAGCATTTAAGGTCAAGAGTGAATTTTTGAAACAAAACTCCTGATATCCTCATTTGTTGTACTCATCCCCGCGATCTCAAAGCACAGAAACTGGATTTCCTTCACATGAAACTGAACTGGAAGCAAGTGCTCACAAGCACATCTATTCCATTGCTAACATCTAATTCATCATATTACTTGTGGACTTTTGGTCCACAAGGCTAAGCTAGAGGCAGTTTTGAACTTATAGTACCCAAAATACAGCATGGCTGTGAGACTCTCCTTAGCACCAAATCACCTTCGCATTATGGTAGATGTAAACTACACCTACTCACTTCCACAGTCTTAAAAGGGCTTCCCAGACACTAGTGAGTCCTCCAAGGAAATGAACTAGTATCATGCCTTCACCAGTAGAGAGGAAAGAAACCACAAACAGTGGTTTGTTCATGTTTATGAAGCAAACTGTGAACTTCTAATTTCCTTTTAATCTTCCTCGCAAATTCTCTTTATAGTCATATCTATAAAACATAAGGGTTTTTTAGTAAATTATATCAAATAGGAAGATTGTAAATAAACCACCACATTTAAATTTAGGAGGAGTCTGAATGCCATCCCTATCTTTGAGCCATTTTTTTATCTTATACTACCTTATCTTCAGAACTACTGTGGCCCCATCACCACGGGGTTTCAACTTTCTGATGCATTTAGTATACATCTCTTTTTCATGTGAAACAGGATAGTACATTATTCACCCCCTTCATTTTTTTCCCCTTCAAATACAGAAAGGGAAGAGACAAAGACTAATTCACCCAACCAAAGTTCGTTTGACATTTGGTGACAAAGCAGGAATTCAGTCCAAATATCTGCAATTAGCAACCATTCTGTTCTATGTAATTTGTAGTTTTCAGGCTTCCTTTCTGCCACAGCCCTTAGATATTTAACTCAACACGTTTACACACCAAATGCACTGATTTTTAAAATTCTGTTTTCTTTCTCTATTGAAGTCACTGTGTTTTATTTCAGGCTTTCTTATCTGAAGTATCTGCACAGCACACAAAACATTTTACAAGCTTCAGTGTAAACAGCAAAAAAAAAACCTCAGCACATACATAGATGTAAATTTATTTTTGTGGTCAATTACACAAGTATTAAGAGAATTGAGAGTAAACACTCATCTTGTGTTAATTGCAACTGATTAAGGAGTAGTAAGCACCAACAAACCCCATGAGTCTGACTGTGTTAATTGTGCGCTTATTTTCACCTGTAACCCGTTACTACTTTTCCCATCATTAAAAGAGGAAAATTCCCTGAATAAATAATTTCTATTCCCTGAATTAGAAGAGACAATAAAGTGAGTACGGGGTGCCACAAACATAACATAATACTTCAAGTGCTTTTGAAGAGCATTACAGGAAAACACATCATGAAGAAGTGATCATAGAGAACAGCAGCACACACTGATCCACTGTCCCCTGTCAAATATTAAGACCACTTAATCTGGGACTATTAATAATAGTATTTCTCCTCTTGCTCAAAAAGGCAAGTAAAATTTACTGCTCTTGAAGCAAAAGGGTGTAAAAACTGCTCAAAAAAAAAAACAAAAAACAAAACAAAAAACTCACTGTACTAAAGACATGCACTAGATGATATGGTGATTCTTCTGTTATAGATGGGAGTATCGATCTCAATAGCTTGTGCTTTGAAAGACAAAACAATGCCTAAAATTAGTCAGTAAAACTAGTTGATAAAACTAACATGGTTGAGAGAAGTGGCAGCTCTTCTTACACCTGGCTCTATAACTGGATTTATGACAACTGATGGCAACATCAAGTATCATGCTGCTTAGTTTTTAAGTCTACCTTTGAAAAGAATCAAATCTCTTAATGCCAAAAAATACTGTCTACTGGCATAAAATCTGTATAATACAGACTGCAGAATTCTATCCTTTTAATCCCATACTGAGGTGAAAAAACGTTCCCTGGATTACACATCTTCCAACACAGAAGATACAAATGCCAGACTTTCTCAAAGGAGCTTATGCCAAAAGTCGACACTACTGAAAGCAGAAACCTCATTTCTAATATAGATGTTCACCTCTCTACTACTTTTCTCTGTTGTTTTGTACAACAACTACCATTGCTAGACTGTACAAACCCCAGCATTCCAATCACTACTTAGACACAAACATGTCCCTACTTCTCTTGGCTATTTTTAGATGATTGTTGTGGGATCTGCATGTTGCTAAGTCTCAAACTGTTGCACTCCAATTAGGGTTTGGCAGATGAATTCCTGCACTAATACCCATGTTCTTCCTCCAAAAACATGACCGCACATCCAATCACATCTTGTCTTCCTAATAATCCAGACACTATCCTAAGGAATGGATATCTTGGTAGGTTTTTTTTTGTTTTTTTTTTCCTCCCTTGCAAATTTTCAAGCACTCACATTAGAACCAGTGGCCGCATCGCAGCATCTCTTCAAACATGGTGTGTTCTATGTTATTTCAGCAAGATTGGTAGTTCATCTGCCATATCGTGGCTTCCAGTATTGCTTCCTGAGCCTGTACAAAACAGTCCTATCAATTTAGCCATAAGCGATGAGGGGGAAATGCCTGCTTCTTTTTAGTTCATTATTATGGAAGCTTACTGAGCTTTACATGTTTTGTTACTTCCCTATTGAAAATACTGTTACTTGGCATACCAACATCTGCAAAGGTTCTTTTCATTTGTGAATGAGGAGCCACCTTCTGTATCCCCCTACTATCATACTCAGTTTCTCAGAAGATTTTCCTCCAAATAAGACTGAAATCTATGAATGTGTATTCAAAACAACATTCAAATAAGTTGGTAAATTTTTCTCTACACTTCTTTGTTGACTTTCACTCAAATAAAAAGAAATTTCAAGTATTTTCTAGTTGCCCTTGGAAGACTTTCTTTTCCCTGCTGGTTAGTTGACATTAAGGTTTCTTCACATTCCAAGCTGCTTTGTATTGCTTTCAAGACTTGATGACTGGGATTGTCTGTTCAGAAAACCAATTGGTTTACTGAAACAAAAGACTGTAATTTCCACATTTTCCAGTACGGCAGTTTAACTCCTCCTTTGTCTGTTAAGCTCTCTGAGGCCAATCAAGTTAAATTAAACAACTAGTCAAACCTGCTGTGGTAAAATATAGAAAAGTCATTTTTGTCACCAGCGCTCAAGCCTTAGAAACGATACCATGCTGACCAGTACTTTAGCCGTAAAATACCTTTTGTTAAGCCTTTAACTTAAAATTAGGTCATCACTCATCCATTGATGCAACTCTCTCGACAAGAATGTCGTGTCTGAGGATGATACACTCAGCACTGTTTTCCTGTTAGGACTTCAGTACCATAATTATTCATCTATTTCCAGACCCTGATTCAGAACTGAGGATGTGTTGTATTTTAGCGGTTTCTACAATAACTGCAGACAACGGTCAGGTGAATAAATTGTGGTATCCTCAGGTCTGACAAGCATGGTACTCCACTCACTACTGACCTGCCAAGGCAGGGGGAAAAAAAAAAAAAAAACAACTTCAATTTTCTCCCCAGCCCTTTTGCAAATACACGTCTATCATTTTTCAGTCAAGACAGATCTCAGGTCTGTAACATAACTCACTATCACTGTTTCTTGCATCCTTGCAACAGCCAACAAAGAACTACTGGAATCTACAGCTACCTAAAATCCCTTCAGCTTAAGTAATTCTAGGTACCTGCTCCCAGGCTAGCCAGCAGAGCTGCCTGTAGTAGCTCAAGGAAAGAAGCTGGAGTCAGGCTGGCCATTTTCCATCATAAACTGAACTTTGGTATTGAAAGGACTGTTTTAAATAAACAACCTATTGCTAAACATGTAAAGCAGTTCATTGTACAATTTGCATAAAGGCCTAATATGCAACATTTCTTAGTATTCTTGATTTCCTGTGAGATGGTATATCTCAAGTTCTAGTTCTACGCAAAGAAGAAGAAAAGGATAGAAACCATATTTCCTCATGTCGAGCCTTGCCTCCCTGCTTCAGTCTTCTCCCAGGCCATTCCACTCTGCTTCTCGGGGAATTCCAGAAGAGCCCGGAAGGCACAGACCATTCCCAGGGTTGCAGGGCCAGGGATGCCAAACGCAGGCGGCTGCCCACTTTACTACTGCTCATTCTTTATCCAGCAGTTACTGAGGCTTTTACTAAAAGGTCATCCCTCTTGGGAAATACCATCAAAGAATTATACCTACAAAAGGCTGGTGTAGCGGTATAAATGTTACAATGGGGTAAGAAGTACTCAAAACATGAATTGGATTCAGAGGCTTAAAGACTATTTCCCCACAGCAATGAAAATGTTTATTTAAATCTCCTTAAAGCTGGAGGCTGAAAGTCCCTGGCTATAAGTAAATACATGTGTGTATGTGCACACATGCACAGTTGTTTTCACACGAGTCCCGAGTATGAAAGAAGTACTCTCAACTTTGCGTAATTCCAGCTGTTGGGAGACCGTAGTAAACTCATTTTATCACAGATCTTTTATTCAATATGATAATTAACGTTCCCTTATAGGAAGGTGTTCCATTTTTCTACAAATGTGGTTGTTCTGGAGTGATCCTGCATATAGACATAGATCTAAAGAGATGCAAACAGACTCGAAAGTCTAAACTGACACAGGACTGAAGTTTTGCCATGAAACGGAGCCAAACTTTCAAATACATTATTTGGTGCTATAACAAAAAAGCATTATAAAGTAGTGTTGTTTTCTAGTTAACTGTGGATGGCTCAGTGCTTCACGAAGGTTGCTATACTAAATCCCTCTTAACAACTCTCAAATCCACAAGCTCTTCTCCTGCCAGCTGGTGCAGTCCCACACTGCACGAAAAGGATGCTGCGCTGGGTCAGCAGCAGGGCTTTACGGCCAAGGAGAATTTCAACTTTTAATCCTCTCCTGGTACGGACTCCTGTCTCTATCATTTCAGTCACTTAACTCCTCTTGGTTTGAGACTCTGCTATGAATAATAATAGCTACTTAAGTTGCTTTGTTCATTATAGCATTTCACATTTTTATTTAGCTGAAAGGGAAAGAGGAAGAAAGAGTGGGTGGAAGAGAGAGTAAAATTAACTTCCCCCTTCCCCCGCCCTAATACTCATCTCCACCCCCAGCAATGGCTGAGAGGCACAAATACACCAGGGCTCACACAAACACACAATGGCTGGGAACCTTGAACAATGTTCCTTTCTGAACAGTGACATCTCTGCACAAGCAGTCAAGCTCCACTTCTCCTGTTGGAAAAAGCTGATATTCCCCTCACACAGTACTCACACGAAACAAGTCAATTATTTGTGTGAGCCCCATGGAATCGTCTCCATAACCCTCTCCAGGACCCTCAGGCCAACCCTTGACACAGGAGTGTAATCGTACAGCACCGGAATCAATTACACTTTTGGAGAGAGGGGTGGAAAAAATTACTTTGTAGACCCACCGCAAATTGCTAAGGCTGTCCTCTGGCTCTCTTGCTGCTCGAATCCAGGAAGTGCCTCTCAGTTTAATTTTCAATTATGTTCTCATCACAATTTACAACAGACAGTGTGTAATTTACGGCAATTACCTCTTCTGACGTCCCCCCTTTAAAATTTTCAGATAAAGAGACAGACAAAACCTGAAAGTGAGCCAAGCTCACCTGGCCTGCCTGCTGCATGAAGTTGACATTATGGGGAGAAAAAGGTATGCCTGACAAGGCTGTGAAGGAGATACTTTACAGCGTCGTGAATGCATGCTGACAACTAAATCAAGCAGAAGAGGAACATAATTGTTGTGGATGCATTCCTTTATTTGTTAATGCATATATACAATATCATAACAGCTGAATATTGTGTAAAGGGGTAATAGGTAACAGACTGTCATTCTGGGTAAAAGACTTGTGAAAAAAATGGCTTCACTATAAAGTCATCCAAGCCACTTTTTTTCTTTTTAAATCAACATAAGTATGTAATAATAAAATAATAAAAAGTAAAATAGAGAATTTTAGGACAGTTGAATGTTTTTTAAAAATGAATGCAATCATTTTGCTTTCTGAAACCTAAAACATCTGAATATTTTGCAGGTATGGCTAATTTAACAGAAAATAAGCACTTGACTTGTTTGTTTCTAGTGAGTGGTATTTTTCTCCTACACTGATACAGCATCTTTACGTCACATTATTTTTGTTCTCTTTACTATTTACTGTTGAAATATTTCCATCTGAAACGTTTAATTCAGTAATAATAAATATCTGAGTGCCTCAAGGGGTATGTACTTTAGTAATTGGGTGAGGATAGACACAAAGACCATAACAAAGCACCAAATGATGCCATCTTTATATTAACAATGACGTGTGTTGTGGTATTCTTTGTTTCCAAGATCTGAAATTAAAACAAAAAAAAAAAAAAAAAAAATCTGTGTGGAACACAACTAATATAGTTTCTGGAACAAAATCTAGAGCTCCTAACAAATATTTTGACAGCGCAGCATTTTCAGTACAAAGAATGACTCAAAATTGGGTCAATTTCATTGCTGCTACAGATTTTTTCACTTTTCTGCAGCATGAAGGTTTCCCACTTTTATATTTTCAAAACGGCATTTTTTTTTAACCTTCAGTTTGTTTTGTTTACTCAAACGTTTGTTTACTACAAAAACGTTGGGATTGGAAAACATTTTTCCCAGAAGGTTCCTTCATCAAGAGCTCTGAACCTCGGAGTTCAGCTCAGGTATAAAAATGTATAAAAATTTTCACAGATTAAAGATAATTTAAAGAATTCAGGATGGTACCCTATTTTGACTGAAAATATACTGTAATATACATCTGAATTTGTAGGCAAAATGTTGAACTACAGATGGTGCTGTAGAATTTCTCCCCATTTTCCCTGGAAGATACAAAAATAAACCTCAGATATACTGTGAGCTATAAGGTCCAGTAAGATTGTCTTTCCAAATGAAAGTTATCTTGCAGTGTTTTCAGAGCTCTACTGTGTTAACATCATCTTCAGTAATCTAACTCATTGCTGCCTGCTTGCTTTAACCACTAGTTATTTTAGAACACAGTGTTTATTAAATGGCAAAGCATGAATTACAGATACCTGCAGTAAATCATGAACAAGTCAGTTGAGCAAGTGCTTAGAGAAAACGTATTGTGGACCTGATATTTAATAAGAGCCCCTCCTCCAAAGTACGTAAGGTCACAGAAGAGAGGGGAATAAAAGCCAGGAGGTACTAAGGCAGCTGTTCAGCATACAGTATCAGGTGAGCTGTTCAGCTGAGAACAGAATCCCGATCTCCCAACCAAGTATCCATTTTCTTGGTGGATAATGAGGACAAGGAGTTGAAGACTGCAGGTTCTTGACAATGACAATGCAGGTTCTTGCTAGCAGAAAAGGAGGAGAGTGAAGGGATTTTCCAAACTGGGGAAACTCCAGCAAACAACAGAAGAGGAACTTACCAACTTCAGTTTTGGGATCACACGTTTTATAGAGGAATCAGCAGAAAAGCATAAAGTTCTACACGTACCCCTCTGATATTAGGCTCAAGAGAACATCTATGCGGCTTACAAAAATACCACAAAACACAGGATTTTTTGTTGTGGTTGGTTTTGTTTTTAAAGCCCTTGAGCAAGATGAGGTTAAACATTGCAAGGTGGAACAATGGATTCTGGTATTGAGGTGAACTTCATTGCTCTAAAGTAGTAACACCTCTCCACAGCACCTTTCTAATAGACATCACCTTCAGGCAGTCAGTTAGCCTAAATTTCCCACTGGCTCAGCAATTTGTTCCCATTTGTATCCCCCAGTAGCCAGCAGTGTGACTGTTCCAGAACCTACAGCGAGGGAGCACAACAGATAAAGCAAGCTTGAGGAACTCTGCATGCAATTTTTTCAGCTTCCTTCCTACATAAGGATTTTGCATCAGTTAACAGTGAGTAATTAATATATTCCCTTCAGCATGCAAGAACTTGCAAGTGAACTCCTTGCCTTAAGTCTGAGTAAGCTCCCTTTGAGTTCTGTGTGGCTGAACGGGACAACAGTGATGGTCCTCAGTCCATAAATAAAACCAAAGGACTCAAAATCTCTTAGGGCAAGAAATCAGAATCTCCAGGCCTGAAATGCCAGCTGTGGTATGGAAGAATTTAGGTCTGGAGCCAAGCTTTACTCTGTCCGTCTCTTCTCTCACTACTGCCTCATTTGCCTTTCACTTAGAACAGGCAAAGGAAGCAGACAAAAAAAGGAAACCTGAAACTTGTCATTCTATGAAATCATCACAAATGTGCTAAATATATGCGGTTCAATTAACAGTAAGAACACAGAAAGTTACAATTCAGAATTTTAATTGTCTCGAGGAAGGAAAAAAGAGAGAAGCCAAAGTCACCAGGCCTTTACCCCAGAAGCTCACAGCCCAAGCTGTAGCTAACTCAATAATTACATTGTACTGCCAGCAACAATTCAGGTTGTTTTGTTTTTTTTCTCGCCTAAGGGTTCCAACACATTTGCACCACAGGGAAGCCTTTTCTCTTTACATCTCAAAACTCTACTGCAAACTCTTCCTTTATTCATAACAGCCAGATCCCCAGCTGAGATAGGCACTTTCGTATTGCTCTAGATGACAGTTTTCTGCGTTCTTTCCAAGCTCAGGGGGTTTAATAAACATATCTGGCAATCTTTCGATAGCTGGAGGGCCTGGGATGACACTGTGTGCAAACAATATGCTCTCACTGCTAGGGAAACAAGTTTATTCAATTCAATTAATAGATTACAGTCAAGATACTTGTTATCCTGCAATGAAAAATAGGAAAAGAACTCTGAGAATTAGGGTAGGTCGCAGGATTAGCACCTGGCAAGACAGCAAGCCAGGCAAAATAAGACAAAAAACACTCGCTGATAGAGTGCTACCAGTGAACAGTTATACAGCCCAGTGATCTCAGCAGAGAACTGACTTGAACTCAGTTAAAACTGAACTTAGCCCTCTGAGTCTACAAAGTCTTGGATACAGCATTTTTAAAATGAGTCTTCGAATCCTCCTGCAAAATAGAGATATTCCTCTTAATTTACTAAACTCCATGGGGTGTTTTCCATTAGAGAGAAGCAATAACTCCTCCTTGGTGAAACTCCACCGATTTCAAGCCAACTGCAGCTGCCAGGATTTGGTTCAACGTTTCAAGAAAAACTCTGCTTTGATTTTAAAGTCTTTTTAAACCAAAGCATTTCCTTAGCATTAAACATTTCATGGAATAAAGAACTTGCTTCTAAAATGAATACCTTCAACACAATCAAATGGAAAAAATAAGGAAAACACTTCAACTTTGTTGATGAAAAGCACTCCAAGAGCTGGTGGTCCTGTGCTCCATGAGCATTAAATACTGATCTGCAATGACTTCTCCCTCCAAAAACATGCTCAGAACAAGTTTGAACTTGCAGAAGTTACTACAGGAATAAGTCTCATTTAACAACCAGAGTGACAGGTAAATTTGCCTGAAGGATGATTTGTGGTTAAGGCACATACAGGAACACAAGAGATACAAACTATTTCATACCACAGGCTTGCATAAGTAACTGAATCCCCAAGAGCATCAATTCATGTATGTAAACTGGGGATAAAACCAGTTCTTCTGTCTGGTTTGCCTATTCTTTCTGGCAACAGGGATTTTATCTGTGTATCTCCTGTGTGCAGTGGCAGCCCAGATAGTCATGAGGTCCTTGGCTACCCAAACCCAACTGAGTTTAAGGGCACTATTTAAATAATATCCATATTTCAGTAATCAGAGGCTATACTTGTTTCTCATGCCTTACCTATATGGAGGCTGGGGGGGCAAGGAAGACTGAAAAAAGACTGAAACAAATACAAAACCAGCATGGATGCTGGCAATCCCATAGCCTACAAATTATGGCAGAGGGACCAAGAAAAATAATGAAAGAGTTGCCTTTAGAGATGTCCCAGAAAAATGACCAGCTCTCTTAGAGCTGTTCTGAGGCACACAGCATTTGAGAGGAAAGGCACAGTTAGGACCTGGCTAAGGCTACTCATTAACCTCTCCATATGAATCCCACAGAGGATCCATCTGAAGCCAGATGCCCTTTATTGCTGCTGTGCAAGCCAGAGAAGGAGAGGAGAGCACATATGTACAGAGAACTCTCCCATTCAAGTAGCTCTTGGTGTCCATGAGGTCACATAGCCGTGGCTACACAATTGATGCTATTCCAGCCCATCATTACTCTTAGCAATGTTGTCCCTAGTATGCTCTTGGAACAAAAAGTCCCAGTGACCCATGGCAGAAGAAAAGCAAGCCCAGTCATCTGCTTACTGCCATCATTCCCAGCCTGGACCACACAGCAGTTGCTGTCATAACCACACGTGCTCAGCTCTTAAAACATCAATGAACAGCCTCTGTTTCTATCAGTCCAACCCACATGCTTCCTATTACCTACATATTCAAGATTTCGTTTCAATAAATGCCCAACTTCCATTTCAATGAGATCTCTAAGAACTGAGTCACAATAATTAGTACTGTTGAGTGAATAACCAAAAATTAATTATTTACTTAACTTAGCTGTTCTTTTGTTCTTAGATTAACCAGAAGCTCACGATCAATTTCCCTGAGCTTTTCAGCAAATGTCTTTTAACATGTATATTCTGTGTCCTGCTCAGGAATTTTCAAAATTTCAGCTGAGTTTGAGTTCTCAGCAGGATCTCATGATATCACTGCTCATCTGTAACTGAGAAAATCCTGGAGTGCAAAATTCATGCACATTTTAAATTCAATTCCTAAAAATAACTCATGTGAAAAGTATTTTATCCCATACAATTCAATTGCTTAAGGCGGTCCAAAAATCAGAAACATGCAATACCTAGAAATTGCTAATTTTTTTAGTAAAGTGCTTTTATATTACTGATCTATCTGTTATCATTGCTGCATTGAACACACTTGGAACTGGCCTGTATCCAGAGCAATAACTTTCATCCTCAGTTTTAGGTTCTTTTCACTATTCAAGAAAAGCTCTATGGAAATAATACAAATAGGATAATAGTCAGGATGAAACTTTTACTTCAAACTGCAGCAGAGTTTACTGTGAATATCCACAGGATCTAATACGTGGTTGAACCTTTCCCACTGATTTTTTTTTTCTCATTCTCATAGGGAAAAAAATAGTCTTTTTTTTAAGAAGTAAACACTGCAACTAAACGCTTTCACAAAACTACCCTCAATATCACTGTTTTTCTTCAGCTCATCTGTTTTTGAAGTAAAATACAAGATCAAAAATGCTATCAACCACTGCTCTTCCCTGATGCTTTAAGTACATGCTTATGTTTTATACATCCTGCTGTCTTTGCGGTGAAAGTCAGAACATTTTTGCAAGATTAGAATTTGTTTCCCGCAAGGCTAAGAAAATGATACTTAATCATTGAAATATAGCAAATAAATGAATCCTTTCTATTAAATTCCTGCATAAAACTCAAATCCTGCTTCTACTTTAGTAAATAATAAACACTAATTAACTTCTAGCAGGCAAGACCAGCACTTAAATGTTATAGGAGGTGTTACAGCAGAGAAAATGTTATATACTACAGAGTAGGAAAACTAGGCAAAGCAACAGAACAAAGGCAATTCATATTCTGATCTCCCATCTCTTTCAAGCGGACATTTGTTTGCTTTATAAGAATTTGCTGTCTATAACAAAAGACATACCTATTGAAAACCTTAATATTTTGATATGTTAAGGAAAAAAGGCCTTGTTTCATAAAAAATCCAGGTATGTCAATCAGTCTTACTGTTCTTAAGAAAACAAACGTCACTTAAAAATTAGACCTTTTAAAGATCGCTAAGCAGTACGTTGTTTGAATGAATTAGCCAAATCTACACTACTTACCTACTTTGTGGGGGTCTGTTCTTGGAACAAACATTCCCCAAGCTCAGTGCACACAGTGCTTGAGGAACCACTCAGGAACTTGGAACTATATTTGAAAATAGTTTGTATCTGTAACTGCTATTAAATGAAAAGCAGAACATCGCTGGTTGGGCAGCTGCTAAGATTTTATAATCACACAATAGAGAGGATTATATATACGTAAAGGGTGCATTAGACTACTTTCTGTGCTCAGTTGCAATTGTACAACCTTAGGAAATCAATGGGGTTCCACATTTGCAAATGATGAGGGGTTGGTCCATTCCTTTTTTTAAAAAAAAGTTCAATTTGAGAGAAAATGATTGTGCTTCTCCCTCTACTGTTCCACGTCTCATAGCTAACATCTGGTGAAAATTAAGAAGCAGTTTTCCCCCCTTCTCCCTCACCCCCAATCAAACAACAAAAAAAATCCACAATACAAAACCTCGCATATATATCTGATGTATTTTATACATATTCATCCTCATAACTTGACAGATGGGAGGAATCTTGCAGTCATTTCTGAAAGCAGACAAAAGGCCGTTGGTTCTGCTCCACATGATGATTTGTGAAGACAGAATATCACCCGCTTCCGTTGATGATTATATAGTTCTATCCATCTGTCTGCCACTGGAGGTTGTGAGAGTGAGATACAGCTCACACCGTCTTCATAAACAAAAGTAGACTGTGCTGTCAGTAGTCAGACACGCCAACTAATTGGAGCTGTCGACAGACACAATATTCTGTGTCAACAGCTCTGGTAACAGTTTGAAACAGCAATGATATGTTGGGTGATGGTGAGGATGACACATATGTCTCTAATAGCATGCTAGAAATCTGACATAACTAGAAAAGAATTACTAAAATGTAATTCCCAGCATCTAGTTCTGCTGTTAAGACTTACCAGTCAGCACAGGGAGGAAAAAGATGCGTGTTCATGTGAGTGTGCTTGTATACATCTTCCTCTCTATCACTTTGTATGCTGACAGCTTAATTTGACAGTCATCGTGCCTAACTTTAAAACTAAGCCTCCCACTAAATTTTCAGGTCACCAAAATTCCTGTAAAATGTTGAGTTTAATAAAGGAACTTTTTCCACCACTTATGAATTGGAAGCAAAATAAATAAGGTTAAACAGCAGCCACGTTAAAGGGACAGCTCTTACTGTATCTGTGTGCAGGAAAGAACAGTACTGTCTTATTGAAAAGTGATTTCATAGACTCAAATCTAAAAGACAAATTGTCCTCTGATTTCCCAACATCAGTGAACATTCTTAATTTTAGAGTTAAGCACAGGAATAAACATTTACAGGATTAGGGTTTCAGTTTCTGCTTAGCGGCAGATAAAATCTTTCTCCATCATCACTTCCTTTGGATTTGAAAGCAGATAAGTGCATAAAAAATCATAAATAAAATACCAGGGGAAGAGGAAAAACGGCCATTTGCTTTGCTCTGCTCACACATTTATCTAAGCTGCACCTCCGTTACATATAATGCAATGCTGGGAAGATTAGGCCAAATAGCAGTACATAATTAAAGCATTTTTTTCCCAGAATAAATAAATAAATGCTATACAAACATCCCATCAGAGCAACCATGACAGTAAAATGCAGCCATCTCTGCAGCATTAAAGCCACGTGTGAGTACTCACACAGGACCTGCACCAATAGCTTTGGCATCTCAGGCCTGGAGCAAAGATAGCCACAGTGCACCCTTCACATCAGCTCTGTGCTGGAAGTACCGAGCTGGCACACTCCTGGATTTGAACATCATCCTTGAAATCTGATTATGTCAAACAAGTGCAGTTATGAATTCATCCCTCTTTTCTTAGGACAGAGCTCTGGACTAGTATCCATTCAGGCAACCTTACTGCAGAGCAGCTGTCAAACCTGTCCTGCCAGGTATGACAGCACTGGGCTTTGAGGCAAGGAGCAAACTTCTTGTTTTGTGTTCCTATCTCACACCCAACCTGGGACCTGACATTCGCCATAACACAAGGAGTAAAACAGTGACAGCCCTTTTGCTGATGTCCACGCCCAGAGCGTAGCCAGGATGTGAACAACCAGACCTGAAAGACTTTTTGTCCCAGAGAAGGAAGGAAGCAAGTTGGAAAAGCCACAGAAGGACTTTGATAAGGTTCTTCTGCAAAGCATCTGGGAACAGCATTGTGGGGGTAGGTAGCAAGTCCACATCTAAGTAAACAGCTTGGGAGGGTCAAGCAGGATCCCAGAACCTCCTTTCTGAGACACCTGCATTGGCAGAGCTCTGCTCTGAAGGGAGGGTACCAACATCCACATGGAGACACAATCCAGTCTACCAACAGTCTAATGATAAAAAGGACAAGACATCCCTATTTGCAGCTTGCTGCCAAACTTAGATGGCAAAAGCCAAAGGAAACAGGTTGGAAAAGACATGCCTGGAGGGCAGGAAGTCTGGAGCATTACTAAGGAACATGCAGTGACAACAGCTAAGGTTACAGAAGAAGAGCCTAGTCTTGTTTGCTGCATAAATCCCTATATTATCTCTTGCTACTTGACCTGCTAGAGCAGCTGGCGGCACAGGGAGCCGGGGTGCCGGCCTGAGCTGCTGCTTCCAGCCAGGAGAGGGCTCAGCTCCGGCTCTGCCCATCTGCACACTGCTGCTTTGCACTGATGCCCCTTGTTAGCCATCCGGGCCGATGGTGTTCAAAATCACATGGAAAAAAGCCTAACTAAAGGGTGAGCCAACAGACTGTTGCCAAAACCATGAAGTTAGAAAAATCTGTCACAATATTTTAAAAGAAAGATTAGAAAAGTGAGAAAAATAGTCAATATTATTTTCTCTGCATAGCCAAGGTGCAAGTTGTTACCCAAGATGAAGTGTGTATAAATAGTGTGTCAGCTTTGTACTGTGAGTGTGACTCCAGCAGCTGGGCTGTTTGCATGAAATGCAAATTCGAAGCCATTCAGGGAAAGAAGAATGAAAGCTTTGGCACTCACTGGGCAAACACTAACGGGTACGGGAAGAGGGCCAGCAAAAGAAAAACCACATGAAGTAGTGGGTGGCCAGACTTAGGGCAAGAACAGTTGGACCAAATACCTCAAATGATCCGGTTCAAGGCAAACATTGTACACTTCAGAAGTTTTACTTTTCAATTCCAGAACATAAGCAGAGACCTTACTGCAACTGCTACTACTGAGGACACAGCAGTGGTGACAACCCACAGACACTTACTGACATTCATCATGCATTATGCGTACCCATGCCCACTGTGTCTGGCTCTGAGTCATCATGAGCCACAGGACAACTCTATTAGTTGCCATGCTCAAAAATTAGTGAGAAAATACCTATAAAGCTCGTGGCCCCCCAAGATCAACTGAAGTAGTTTAGAAAGGTTAAAGCTTATAGCTTTAATCTCAACAAATAGGAGGGCTCTGACACTGAAATGATGCATAGCACAGGCCCCGTGGCTTACCAGTGCAAGGGTATTTCAGGCCACTTACTACTTCTGTGACACCCCAAGATTTTTACGGAGCCTTATTTCTTCATACAGATACCTAGAGCAGAATTACACTAGATTTGTAGTTCTTTTTCTTAAAGAAGTTTATGTAGGCACAGCATCAGACGCCTCTGTGTGTTAAATCACATTTATTTCACCAAAACAAGCCAGGGCCTAATGTATTTGAAGATGGGTTCATTACTCAACCCCTGAAGTCTTTTCATGCTGCTTAGGACTTTCTGCTTTGTACCACATTGGTATTTAATAATTATTCTATTTGTCTCCAAAGCCCTTTCACCACACCTTGTGTGGCACATTACAGATGGCCTAGATTTTTCAGGTACAAATTGCTAAACAATTACTGATGAGAGAAAGGTCATAATAATAGGTTACAGAAGCCTTTGCAGTCTGCCTTTACTTCATGGCCATTTATAAAGAACCATTTCATCCCATTGTTATAATGATGAGAAGGAAGTAGTTTAAAGTAGTTATAGACAAGCAAACAAAAGGCAGGAGAGCAGTGCTGTATAACTTCTACTTTCACTTCCTGCCTACTCCATTACTTCTGGCATTATGGGAGAAATAACATGATTGGAATGACCTAAAGGTTATAACGGGTGGGCAAGGTTTACCTTGTGGAAAGCAGTGTGAGCACTGTTGGCTAAACCTTTTTGAAAGCTGAAAGTGGTGCCGTTTAACAAAAATACTAAGCTGTCATTGCTAAAAGTACATTACTTAGAAACAGTATTTCTTCATGGGCTTTTTTATCTCTATTTTCCCCCACGAAATGTTTTGGATTTTTTTTCTTAGGAAAAAAACAGGAAAGGAAAAAAAGACACAAAGATGAAATCTCTCCTAAAAGTTGAAAGAGGACAGATTTTGCACTACCAGAAACTCCATTAACTTCATATGAATACCACCGGCTTTAAGACGATGAAATTGAAGTCCAAATGGTCCAATCTACAGAACAAATGAAGCAAACTTCTCTGGACTTCTAAAAAAAAAAAAAAAAAAAAAAACCTCAATACAATCATTTCTTTCCCCACTTAAGGGGAAAAAACAAACAAACAAACAAACAAGAAATCTCTCCATTATCTGGCTTTCTCAGAAGTTGAGGTACAAGACATGATCACAAGGAATGGAGGAATCTTGGGTCCAGTCACAACTCACTGAAACGCACAAGCTCTTGAGTAAAAGCCTGGCTTTGGGAACAGAGAAAACATGCTATTTGAATGACCAAGAAAAAGTGACCGAGCACAACCAACAGCAATGAAAGCAAGAAGGTAGTGCTTTGGCACTTTCAGCCAATGGGTGAGAATCTTCAACCTTGGCTTTAAAAATTATACAAACTATTCAAATTACAAAAGAACAAAATATTGATGGCACTGAATCAGTAATACTTCCCAACACTTCCAGCTGTGTTCACATTATAAGGCACCTTAGCTCAAAAGCAGCCCAGTAAGCAGGAAGCGAGACCACACGGAAGATTTTGATCACCAGGCAAGATCTAGATCTGCAGCAGGGAATTTCATGAGATTTCTTCTTTCAGAGAAGCTTCATATTCCAACCTAAGGAAACTGTCTGGGGAAGACCCCACAAAATACCATCTTCCACTTATTTCCCAATGACTTTTGTGACGTTAGGCCTTAATTTCAATAAGCCTTAGTTTCCCTTATTGAAAAAAAACAATGGAGATTAGGACACAGGTTTATCAATTAAAAGATCACTTATCTTTGCACCATTTCCATGCCTTTCCCATACTCACACATCAAACTCTACAATAGGTGCAAAGCAGAGAAGGCAGCTGGGCCAAGCAGATACCCATATTACTTATCCCCGGATATCTTGAGGCTGCATCACTGTCCTCACAAACCAAACAAGTCAGGTCAGACTTTTCTATTGAAGGAAAAGCCTCACTTATTGCAAGTGTCTGTACTGCTCCAAGCGTGCATGGTCAAATGTCACGTTGTTGTCAGCTCCAGACCACAGACACAGCCAGAGTCACACCACACACAAAAAGCCCATGAGAGGAAATGTTATTATTTCCACATTTCTTGTTTCAGAGTAGGGAGAATTCCCTGCTCCATCAGACTGAGCATAAGACAAAAAAATTTCACCACAAATCATTTTTATATTGGCAAATATAAACCACAGACAAGCCTCATCTTTCAGCGGATTCCTATTCACTGCCGTCCAAAACTTAACCAGTTAAATTATTGATAGTCTTAAATATCACTTTATTTTCAGTCAGAGGTTATTTTAAAAATTAAAAAAAAAACAAGTTCATAAAACAATTTAAATGCATCAAAGTTTATATTCCACATTATGTAGTAAATCCTACTCTCCTTCAGGAATCCAGCCAGCCAAACTTGTGTTCCCTTGGTCAGTTGCTGGAATAATAGCCTCTCCTTTGTTTCATCATGACTTGATTACTATAATTATTTGCTCACTAGACTTTCAGCTACTGCTCTGATTGTGGGGGATACAGAACACAACTGGTAGACTACATGCTGCATCTAAGTCTTTCCATCACATTACCCCTATATCCCCATATTAAGAGAGCTCCATTGCTTCCCAATGCAGCGGCGGCCTGATTTTTTAGATCTTCCTACTAATTTACAAGGCTTTACATTGGAAGCCTCAGATAAATCTTTTGCTGTTCCTTGTCTGAAGAGTCTTAGGGCTGTACTTGTATATGCTTTTGTCTCCCTCATAGTGTTTTAGACCCTGAACTTGTTTAGCCTTACTCACATGAGCAGGTTTACAGACTTCAATGGGACTGCTTACACGAGTAAGAAGTACTCATATGAGAGTAGATATTTGCAGGCTCAGACCCTAAGTGACTTGGAGAGCTTTACTATTATTCACTTCTTGAAAAGCACTTGCAAAGAAACAAGAGAGGACTTACCGTATTTATTCAGAGTTATTATATATTCACCATGTCTTCTTCTTAAGCCCTCTTTGTTCTTGAGTACATGTACTCTATCTACAGTAGTGATCCACAATATTTCTCTCAGGGGATTTTCACATGCGAAAATAGCAAGAGTTTGACATGTTGGACTGTTGGGTTTTAGTGCTGTTTTGTTTCTCCTTGTGAGAATTTGTACATACCAACTTGAGACAAAGAGGATTTTGTTATTTCTTCTATTGCAGCAGCACTAACAAGCTTGTGTCAGGGAGCAGAGCTCCACTGTGTAAAAGCACTGCTCACACACCTTAAGCAGCCATCACCTGCTGCTAAAGAGTTAAAAACTGTAATGTTTCTATTGATTAAATTGAGCACTGTCATTTTCACCTTAGAACTTTTTTCTTCAGGCATTTTCAAGTTAAGAGGGTATTAGGACAATCAATTTAGTCATCAGACTTACAGCACCCAGTTCCAGCACGGTTCATTTTTAGCAAGGTTTGTATTTCCCACCTATATAATACACAAAACCAGGCACATACATTTTATATAATGAGAGATGCTCTCTTCTCTGCAAGACTTGTATTTCTTGGCAGAAACGGGGGTAAAGGAAAAAAGCTGCATTGTTCTGCAGACTGCCATGCTAAGAAGTTGCCCTTGCTGGGAATGTTGGATATGTCATGAGAAATGTGCAAACTGGGCTCAATGAACACACCAGATCTTTTAAAATAAATTAAATGCCTTTTCCAGCAGAACACAATGGAAAGGTATGGATGGATCATTAAAAGCTAGAGCCTTTCGGAGAGTCTCAGTGGTGATTTTTTCTTTCTGAAAACACCAGAAGAGATGACAGATCCTTTACAGTGCAGAATGCTCCTGAAGCACCCTCTATTTCTGCAGATGTGATGGAGAAAGTGGGGGCATTCAGCACTGTGAAGACTGCTCATCACCTTGCAACACTGTAAGCTGTTAAAGCCTTGCATTGCACACATGACCAAATCTGTCTCCAGCCTCCTGGATAGAAACCCATGAGTTGGTTTCCACCAGAGATTTCAGCACTTAACAATGCTAATCTAGCAAACCTTCAGTATGGGTCTGCACAGCGGCATGCTGAGGGAAGTTCAGCCCACATTGCTTTCCATTTTAGATGAAAACACCTTAACTGACGTTTAGTCACAACACGTCTACTTTGATGGCCTGCCTCAACATCTGTACAATAGCATATGCAGAATCACAGAATCACAGAATGGCCAGGGTTGGAAGGGACCTCAAGAATCATGAATCTCCAACCCCCCTGCCACGTGCAGGGCCACCAGCCTCCTCATTTAATATGCTAGAACAGGCTGCCCAGGGCCATATCCAATCTGGCCTTGAACACTTCCAGGGACGGGGCATCCACAACCTCTCTGGGCAGCCTGTTTCAGTACCTCACCACTCTCTCTGTAAAGATTTTCCCCCTGACATCCAACCTAAATCTCCCCTCCCTCAACTTAAAACCATTTCCCCTCGTCCTGCAGTTATCTACCTTTCAAAGAGTTGATTCCCCTCCCCTCTGTAGGCTCCCTTCAGGTACTGAAAGGCTGCAATGAGGTCACCCTGCAGCCTTCTTTTCTCCAGGCTGAACAAG
The DNA here is from genome assembly GCF_987193195.1 of Phasianus colchicus. Classification (NCBI taxonomy): domain Eukaryota; kingdom Metazoa; phylum Chordata; class Aves; order Galliformes; family Phasianidae; genus Phasianus; species Phasianus colchicus. The sequence continues at coordinate 24,647,017 of NC_143445.1, read as the reverse complement.
CCCAGCTCCCTCAGCCTGTCCTCATAGGGGAGGTGCTCCAGTCCCCTGATCATCTTCGTGGCCCTCCTCTGGACCCTCTCCAACAGCTCCCTGTCTTTCTTGTACTGGGGGTTCCACACTTGGATGCAGTACTCCAGATGGGCCTCGCAAGAGCAGAGTAGAGGGGAACAATCACCTCCCTGTCCCTGCTGGCCACCCCTCTTTTGATGGAGTCCAGGATACCATTTGCCTTCCGAGCCGCAAGGGCACACTGCTGGCTCATATTAAGTTTTTCATCTATCCAGACCCCCAGGTCCTTCTCCACAGGGCTGCTCTCAAGGCCCGCTCCTTCCAGTCTGTAGGGATGCCTGGGATTCCTCCGGCCCAAGTGCAAAACTCTGCACTTTGCCGTGTTGAACCTCATCAGGTTCACCCAGCCCACCTTTCCAGCCTCTCGAGGTCCCTCCGAATGGCATCCCTTCCTTCAACTGTGTCAACCGCACCACTCAGCTCGGTGTCATCAGCAAACTTGCTGAGTGTGCACTCGATTCCGTCATTGATGTCACTGATAAAGATGTTACAGAGCACTGGTCCTAAGACAGACCCCTGGGGGACGCCACTCATTACCAGCCTCCACCTGGACATAGAGCCATTGACGACCACTCTCTGTGCCTTTCAACCAGTTTCTTATCCATCGAGTGGTCCACCCATCAAATCCACATCCCTCCAGTTTGGAGAGAAGGATGTGGTGGGGGACCGTGTCGAAGGCCTTGCTCAAGTCCAGGTAAATGACATTGGTCGCCTTTCCCTTGTCCACCGATGCCGTCACTCCATCATAAAAGGCCACCAGATTGGTCAAGCATGACCTTCCTCTGGTAAAGCCGTGCTGGCTGTCACGGATCACACGCCCCTTCCTCATGTGATCAAGCATCCAGGATAATCTGTCCCACGATCTTCCCAGGCACAGAGGTGAGATTCTCCAGCCTATAGTTCCCAGGGTCCTCCTTGCTCTCTTTCTTATAAATGGGAATGACATGACCCTTCCTCCAGTCACCTGACGGCCAGAACTTTTCAAATATGATGGAGAGCAGCTCGACAACCACCTCAGCCAGCTCCTTCAGAACCCTGGGATGCACGCCATCCAGTCCCATAGACTTGTACACATTCAGTCTCATGAAGCGGTCTCAGACCAGCTCTGTCATCACAGCGGGGGGGGGGGGGGTTTACCCCGTCCCCACCCAGAGGTTTAGGGATGGAATAGAGGCAAGAAATAGAGATGAAACACGCAAGAAATACTCTGACTAGACAATGCCCAGAAAGGGGAAAAGGTGATGAGCAAGTGTGGGAACAACTGTTTCTCCTTTTCTTCTATGTATCCTTATTTCCCATAAACCAGAAAGTTAGAAACTTCCCTTTTCTCCCCAGAAAAGACTTGTGTGGAGTGAGAAAGCCTAATACAGAGGGCAAGTCACTGACACAGAGCTGGGGTGGTGAGAAGCAGGGACTGATGCCCCTCTGGTCCTATGCTGGTTTGCATACTCTCACCTTACTTAACGGTTTCTAAGCTACCAAAGAATGATTATACATTGATTATACAAGTACAGCATTTATATATATATTATATATTTATATATAATATATATATATTTTTACCAGAGTTGAGGCTGAACAGGCCAAGAACAGGGCAGTGAGTGCCAGAGGTCCACCCATCTTTTGTTACTGTCTGTGCTTCACAGATCTTTTCTCACTTTTCTCACTTTAAGTGAGATCACAAACCTGGGAAACTTTATTTCTCCTCTCAGCTGAAAAGCTTTCTCCCATGGCTTTTTTCTAAGTTCTAAAAGCTCTAGTAATAAACTGATTTTCCTTTAAGAAATGCTGACATACCACTGTCTTGTGTCAATTTTCATGGGTCACCATGAAAACAAGATGGGTGGCATGAAACTAAAAGAGTTTCTGTTAAGCTTGCAGCCTTTGAAATCCTTTTGGTCTGAGAGATGGCAACCTTCTTCATTTCCCCAACTTTCACTTCTGAGCCACAATACATTGCTGCACCAATAACCCTCCCTTCATCCTGCCATTCTCCAGGGAAAGAAGAAGGCTTCTCACCAACTCACAACTAGATACTGAAAGTGCAGCATAACAAGAAATAAAGTTAATCCTGAATAACAAACATGAATTAGCTTTAATTGTACTTACTGTTCAAGACTGATGTAGTTAAATTCCTACCTCTATTAAGTTTAAACAAAAAAAGAGTAAATGGAGACAATAGTAATAAATAGGTAGGAAATTCTTCTCAAAGTTCTTATTCTGATAATTATTTTATTAAATATTATTTCATATCAAATTTCACAATTTATATTCCCCACTGATATTTCATATTTCAGTAACAAAGCTCATTATCAACATGAAAATACTAATGCTATGATTAGCACTCTGAGGTAACAAAGCATAACCTACTGAGATAATACCTAATGGTTTCTTAGATAAGATAAATCGGCCTGACAAAAGTAATATCCAACAGCAGCATATGAATTCAAAGTTACTTCTCATCGTCTCTTCAAGGTCTGAGTTTTTCCCCCACATCCAGCTCAGAAGCAATGAAGCACCTCTGTGTAGTACAGTCTAACTTCTAAAATCAGTACGAGTGGTTCTTAGAAAGTATATTTTTAATCACATAGCAATTATTTTATCATTTGGAAGTTCTGCAGCATGTCGTAAATAGTAGGATCTGGAATGGCACTGACTGACCATACAGCAATAAGGCTCACAGAACAAGAGATCTGGGAATGCTCTTGAGAGCCAAGCTGTGTATTTTGGAGAACTGGTCATGGATAATCAGCCTTTCCAGCAGAAAGAGGCACATTTAATGAAATAACTCTGGCATCTTCATGTACTGTTCTACTGCTCAAAATCCGAAATTTCAGCCAGAAATACCTCAGAGAAAAAGACTTAATCTTATTAAAAGTGACCATAATGGCTACATAAAGCAGCGTGAACTACATTGCGTTCACTGGTGGATAATCAAAACAAAGCTGAGAAATTGTCTCCCATGATCATTTTCTAATCAGAAGTACTGTGCTTGCACAATTGAAAAATTCTGTGAGAAACATTTAAATTTAACAGGAAAATCAAAATGATTTCCCTAGACAGAAAGTTTCTGTTAATCTCTCCTTAAATTGACAGAAGCCTTCCAGAGAAGAGGAAGTAGGAGAAGCAACATGAAGAATAGTGTGCCAAAAACAAGCTCCCCAGATTTCCAGTGCCCTTATCTTCCCCTTTCCTTGCCTCTCCCCTTTCCAGCTTTGTAAAATTCAAGATGGGACAGGGGCTTCAGAAAGCCATCTAAGATGCCAAAACTCTTTTGTTGGCTCACTTAACAATTAGATTCTCCAATGAACCACCAGCCACCCACTCACAATTACACATGTAAACAAGGCTTCTTCCCTCCCCTAACATTTAACCTTGATACATCACATAAGCCATTTTAAAACCAATACTGTTTTCCATAGGAAAAGATGTGTAATTCCCAGTCAGTTTAAGGTAGAGAGCTGCCAGCTCCCCTGAAGCTGAACACCAGATTTAAGAAATCCAAACTGGTATGAAATTCACCTCAATGCTGGCAACATTTCAGAGGACTGCTCAGCATCTCCTGCTGTTTTACAGACAGTAGGATACCCACAGCACCAGAGCTCCCTGAATCCTCTTTGCTACTCAGCAGCTGGCATCCAACAGAGCATCACAGAATAAAGGATAGATGGGAGCAAGGAGCTGGCCAAGGAAGAACTGGCAGCATCCAGTGGCCATAAAATGACACAACCAAGTTTCACTGCTTGAAGTTAGCTTGTTCTTAATTGCATCCCAATGGGGCTAGATGCACATCCAGCCACTGTATCCCATCTGCATCTTACATTACCCAAAGGAGCTCCACGTCCTGCGCACAGTTAGCACTGTCTGGAATTCGGGGTCAGCAGAATTATCTATGCTCAGGAGGAGGCCAGGCACAAGTGGTGTCCTCCAGTGGGTGAGTCACAGGAGCAGTCCTCTTCAGCATCTTTACCAGCAACCCAGACAGTGGGATTGAGAACATCCACAGCAGGTTTGCTGATAACCCTAAGCTGAGTAGTGCAATTGATGCAATCAAAGAAAAGGATGCCTAGAGGGATCTGGACAGGCTTTTAAAGTGGGCCCACAAGAACCTGATGAGGTTCAACAAGGCCAAATGCAAGGCATTGTGCTTGGGTTGGGGCAATCCCAGATATGTATACAGATTGAGAGAACTCACTAAGAACACCCCTAGGGAGAAAAAACTGGGGATCCTGGTGGAAGAAAAGCTGACATGACCCAGTAGCGTGCTTTTATGCTCCGAAGGCCAGTAGTATCCTGGGCTGCATCAAAAGAAGGGTGGCCAGCAGGATGAGGGAAATGATCATCCCACTCTGCACTGCCCTCAGGAAGCCCCATCTGGAGGGCTGTGTCCAGGCCTGGAGCCCCTGACATAAGAAGGACATGAAGCTGTTGGAGCAGGTCCAGAGGAGGTCCACAAAGATTATGAGAGAACTGGAACAGGTTTCCCAGAGAAGTTCAGGAGGCCCCTCTCCCCAGAGAGGTTCAAAGCTAGGTTGGATAGGGCCCTAGCAGCCTGATCTAGTGGGTGACAACCCTGCCCTCCCTTGGCAAGGATGTTGGAACTACATGATATTTAAGGATCCTTCCTAAGCCATTCTATGATTCTGCGAATTACAGTTGAATATTTTACTGGTCAATAACACAAATAAAAGATAGGTATGATGCGGTACAGTCTTCTTTGTAATCACTTGGAAATCAAAACGCAGGGCTAGGACTAAGCTCTCCTCTAAATACAACCAAGTGTTGGATTAGCAGGTAAAATGAGAATCAGACTTTCAGAAACTATGAAGCATGTGTGAACAAGTGGATACATTCCCATGGCTTTGAGTGATAGAGGGTTTACCACTTCCTTTTGCTCTGTAATTTCATATTTTAAACATGAGAAAAATAAACCTTAAATACAAAGCATTTGCTTTTAAGCAAATCCTGCCTTATTTCAATGGCTTGCAGTCGGCATTATCACATAACATGGTACCACTTACGGTAGGAGGCCAAGAACCTCTCCTGCAACTTTAGTAAGTACCCAGGCTATCAGTGATTATTGTGTTCTTTAGCATTATCTACATGACTGACCAACTGTTCCAAAGACAGAATAATTCAAAGAAAAAAAAAAAAGATGGTTTGCTGCCATTCTGCTATTTGTAAATCGCCATGGGATTACATGCAATGAAAGAGAACGTAAACATAAAATGTCATTATGTATCACAATTCTGTTATCTTACACACATTGCATTACACTACTGAGGCACAGGAATACACTAGTTTTTATAGGACCCAAAGGACAAATTCTTTGCTTGGTTATTCCAATTACACACCCATGTACCTCTACTGAAAGCAACTGAATTACAGCAACGTACCAATGAAGTTTAAAAGAGAAAACACATTGAGAATGGGAATTTGAGTGCCTCAGGCAAACTGCTAATCAACTCCTGCATGGTATATAGTGACCTAACCCCTCTGTGATTAGTGTAGACAATTTAAACCAGCTGCCAATCTGCTCCTTGAAAATTAAGGACAGAAATATAAACATATTCTGGAAATCTTGGCATTATCAGGCTAAATATGTACACATGCCTGATTCTTTTCTCTCAACCAGTTGAGGATGCAGCTTGTTAAGACTTTTTCCAGCAAAATATATATGTTTAATTTATGTGATTAATTTCTGCGTTAATGAAGGTTGAAGGCCTGAGAAGGCTGAATGCATCTATTTATCCAGGGGCCAGATAAAAATTGCTGCTCAACTTGCCAGTCCGACCCTAATATGGAAAGGCCCAGTCTCATTGAGGATGAGAAGACAATTAAATTTTTATGCTCATTTAATCCACTGCCCTTTCAGAGCAAAGGCTGACAATTGTGCCCAATTTTTCCAAATGTTTGCTGTTACATAACCTTGACAAACCTACCAAATTCAATTTGTGCAGGGCCTGTTGACAGAAATCTGATCACAACAATATTCTGATGCTCTCTGGGGTTAAATCCTGGATTTAGAGGTTAGAAGGAAAGCCCAGCACTAGAAACCAGCACTTTATTAGTTCCTATCTGCAGCTACTAAATTCATATACTCTGTAGATCTAGTCTATGATTTGTGTCAATATGAAAGGAAATGCTTTAAAAAGCTTTTCTGATTCCGAAGACCTATGTTTGAAATGTTTTGCTCTAATACTCAGAAAAATTGATTCTTTCAACAAGTAATTTCAATTTTTTTTTCCCCTTTTCATGCTCCAGTCTGTTACCTGGTCACTTCCTCTAAGTGAGATTTATTTAGGGTAGCTGTATTGTATTATCTGTGCTTCTGTGGTTTAGTGCAGAGCCAGTTTATCTTATTACTATTATGTTCTTCAACAGATATTCATTTAAGTGTGACCTAGTCTATTATTCTAGGCGCTTCTTGCATCTCTATTGGGCATTTAAGAGTTGTAGAACTCTCTAATTTATTTAAGCAGGGCACTTTAAAGCAATATCTCAATAATTTTCATTGAGTTTAAGGAGTCCTTCTATGTTTTCAAAATGCTTGAAGTTCCTCTGCTCTTCTAAGTACTGCAAATATTTGAACAACAAATAAAAACGTTTAAGAATAGAAGGTTAAAGACAGACACAGAGGCAGTGAGAGGCACAGAGAGACAAGAGAAATGAGAGTGAGCAGGGTTTTCTTTTGTTTGTTTTACATGGAAAACTCTAGCACAAAAGTCATCCCAGTAATTTGGTCAAAGTTAAAATCTGTTCATTCCCCCAAAAGAGCACTTCCTTAAATCTAGAATTTTCAAATTACCCTCACTTATTCTTTGTGATTAGTCAGAACAAATTAATGAGCGCAAGGAAATACTTGCAAGTAATTTCAGACACTGCAATCTTTTCTATATAATGCCACTAAGGGTGACAGATATTACCAGGTTGAAAGAGGACTCATTATAAACAGAAGTCATAGTTCTGTGCTGGAAATAATGGGAAAATATGACAAATGGGTCTGATTTCATGTACACCAATGTCAGGGAGAAGTTTACACCAACGTCACCAGGCATAGTGCAAATACTGTAATGTTGCAGTCTCTTCTTGTGCAAACTCTCCCTCCACAGTTTTCCACATAGCAAAACATTGGCCTGTAAAAACCAAACTTAAAAAGACCTTTAATCAAGATTTAAAAAAAGAAATGAGCAAATATGGAGCAGATTCTTAAAGTAAACAAATAGATAAATGAATAGCATTCAGAGAAAGCCCAATAAGGATCAAGTGGCACAGTCTGAGGGAGTGAGCCAGGAAAGGCAGATAAACCCCACTGCTCTCTCTCAGGCCACTAAGGCAAAGCACAGCTGCATCACAGAAGGCAACACATGAAGTTTTGTCCAGGTCATGCTACTCTTCTCTTTAGCACCAGTTAGCCCAGTTGGAATGCCAGGCAAGCTGTCAGTGCCTATGCTTCACATAGTTCTCTTTTGGCACTGCTACATGCCTTACAGCTTGTTCTTCAGCTCCTGCAGTGCTCCTGACTGTTTGCTGTGCTCCCCACGCTGAGGGCAGTAGGAACTGCCTTTGCAAGCTAACAAGACCCCAAGTAAAGGGGGGTAAAAACCTTCATGAGGATTCCTCTACTTTCTTTCCTTTTCCATATGCCAGGAATGTACTTTGCCAGTGGGCAAACGTCAACTGTCTACTGACTTTGTTTTTCAGGATTTGGCTTGGCCTTTTTCTCAGCTTCTTATAATTTATTATCCATGATGAAAGAGAAACAAGTACATACTTTGATTTTACTTTTGGAAGGGGAATCCTAAGAGTGACAGCTCCCAGGACACCAAACACACCAGCTGTTCTTTTATTTTCCAGTTCGTCACAGTAATGATAGTCTCAGTGCTTGTTGCCAAGCCTCTTTGGAAAATATTTTAAAAATAAATATAGCACACATGAAAACATGCCAGAACAACCTCCTTCTCATCAAAGATTCTCCAAGAACATGTGAGGGGTAGCGGGTAGTTGGGCTGCATTATGGCAAAACAGAAAGCTTACTGATAATTACAGTGTTTGGCAAGCCAAGAAAAAATTATATCCCCTTACCAAACTAGAAGAACACAAAAAGCCCTAATAGTTCCCTGGAAGTCAAAACCAAACAAACCTAATAATCTGATTTAAACTAAAAATATCTGGTCTAACTAGAGAAGATCATTAACTGTGGTCAGTGCAACCAACCACAAGAGTTGTTCAGGAAGATTATACACTGGAATGCATAGGAAGTAGAAGTAGGAAGGCGACTTATCTCTGATTTTATAGGTTAAAACACTGTGCACAATATGTTGATTAAATGAAGTTTGCAAGTATTCATAACTTGTACTACATTAGGCAAATTCAATCTCTTCTTTGAAAAACATATCTCTGGACATCTATGAAGGATTTCAGAATACAAATTTTAGTGTTACACTGCCTAACTCCCTCAAATTTTAAATTTTCAAATGCATTTAAATCCTTTCTGGCCAGACTTCACATATGCATGGTTATGAGTTCTTTCCTCATAAACAAACTCCTTCAAACTCAGGTGGTTTTCTGATGCGTTGCTCCAATTCTGCTTAGATATTTTGCTGTCCTCCTGGACACTCTTCTTTTTCTCAAGACATGAGTGTAATCAAGCAAGCTCTCTGCAGGTCTCCTGAAGGCTGTAGTATTTCTACCATCAGACATTTCTAATCGAAAGGAAACAAGTTTAAAACTGTCTCCCTTACTCACCAAGTGTTATTTCTCTGCAAGTCATATATGACTATCTAGCAAATGCTTTTCCCCATGAGTATTTTGTATTTTCAAAGATTTTCTTCCACCTTACTGCTTTGCTGACAGCAAAGGAATTACTACCATCTATAAAAAGTATGTGCTGTTCCATTTGTTTGTGATACCATGAACTGATAGGAGAATGCAGAGCCTTGAAATGCTCTCGACAGTTGAATGAAGGAGGAAATTTTCAATCGCATTGGACAGAGCACAGCTTGACCCAGACATAACAGCGGTTGGTCTCAGGTGACATGAATGGGTTAAGTTTATAAAGCACTTCATTTTCCACCCACAGCTATGGTACCCTGGGTAATTACTGCAGCTTAAGCTGGACCACACCTTAGATAAACCTGTAATGCTGGCGTTTTCTGCAAACATTTTCTTTACTGCAAGCCGTGGCTTGCCTCTCACTTATATTTGCTCTCTGTTTCTAACTAGGTTTTACCGTAGCTAGTTTGTACTGAGTTGAACCAACAAATCAGAATTTGTTGATTTAGTCCCATACCTCTCCAGTGTTTGCGTGACACAACCATACCAGTTATGCGGTAACTACGGCTCGGGAGACCTGACAACTTGTTTTTTGCACTACCTGAAAAAGACTGGGGGTGAAGGAAGATGAAGAAACAGCTTCATAGAGGATGGAACATTCACTTAAAGGTGAAGGAGGCTAATTTGATTCACTAGAGCTAAGACAGCATATTAAGTTCTGGTGATAAATGAACATAATCCTGGCTCTCCAGTAAACATTTTCAGCATACTTCAGAACCGCTGGTGTTTCTAGCATTAGGTGGAATGGTGGTGGCCCTGCATGTGGCAGGGGGGTTGGAGATTCATGATCCTTGAGGTCCCTTCCAACCCTGGCAATTCTGTGATTCTGTGATTCTGTTAACCTGTCATCAAGCTCCATTGAAAGAAAATATTTTTGGGTATAGGCTGCAAAGGGCTCTGCAAACAGCAGTGACTACAGAGAACCTTAGTGAGCAGTTTGCCTCCAGCTGTTTGCTAGGTCTGCCAGCCCTGCAGAACCAGCAGTGCGCAAGGAATTTCCACTCAGGGCAGTCTTCAAATGAGCAGAGGTCTGCTGGCCTGTCCTCACCAACCCAGTTTGGCCTGGAGCAAGCGTGTTCAGGATGATGCACAGAATCACCCTGTCAGAGGGATGACCACTTGTGGATGAAAAGCTCTTTCCCTTGCAGGACTAGACCTGGGAAAGGATCTGCCACAGCATCAAGCTTTCTACAGGCTGATGTTAGATGCACTACACAATATTAATTGCAGAAACGATCGCTGATCTGATAAGTAACTTTCTGAGTACATCCCAGAAAAGGAAAACAAGGTAATCCTTACACTACCTGACATTTGCCCTTCGAAATGAGGCTTTATGAGAGCCAGAAGAGTATATTAACAGCTAAAGAAAAAAAAGATTAAAGGATAAGATTTTTAAAAGTATCTACTATTGGTTAAATATTTCACACTGATAGCAATTACTTCAATCAGAGCAAAAATTGGCTAATGGTGACCAAATTTGGGCGTTCCTGCTTAGGCATAACTAAAAGACCAAGTAATTTTTCTAGGATAACAGCCCTATTATTTATTTTTAATAAAGCTCACATCAAAAGGAGTAACTCATCACAGAATCATAAAATTGCTCAGGTTGGAAAAGTCCTTAAAGATCATCCAGTCCAATCACAACCAAACCATACTAACTTCAGTCACGAGGACTTAAAAGCCAAAGTCCATTTTCCAATATTTTGATCTTTCACGAAAATGTAACATAGAAGCAATCAGTCAAATCTCAACGTGCTCAAAGGCAGAATGTGGATCATGTGTTTGTGGAAAGAGTCTGAGCTCCTGAAGACTTTATGTATGTGTTGCACAAAATACAGACACATTCCTGTGCCATTGGTACTCAATGACTTGCACTGGATTTCAAGATGTTCAGTGTTTGACATACCACAGTAAGTGCAAAAAGCATAATAAGAATAAACAACAGCCCTAACAGCAGGAATCAACTAGCTAACTAGCACAGAATCAGTACATTAGATACCACTGTGCAAACAAGACGATGCCCCAGTGTTAAGCTGCAGGTATATGTGACACAGAGAAAACACTGAGAAATAGGTCTTAACTGTCTTCTCTCCCTTCTGCTCATTCATGCCCCTAAAACAAGCACTAGCACATCAAGTTACTAAGCAAAAAAAAAAAAAACCTCACAACCAAACAAACTTCAGAAACAGTGGAGGTGGAAGAGACAGGTTCCTTGTGAACAGCACATTTTCTACAAGCATTAAACTTCCTATTTCTGACAATCCTTATTTAGTGGAATATCACTAAAGGACAGGAAAATGGGAACATACTCTGTCAGGAATGGATGATTCCTCTTTCAGTGAGACCACACAGGTTTTGCTTTAAGACCTGGCAGACTGTGGAACGCTAAGATTTAAAGCTATGATATTTTCATCTCTAGAATAGCTATTCTAAGCTGCTTATGAACAGTTTAAACTGAGACTTCCTCACTTGGGTTGCAGCAAGCAACATTCATCACTCTGCACATGAAAGAATTTGAAAAGTGCATTTTTAAAGCTTCCAAACATTCTAAAAGTGTTATTTTCCCACATGTATTGAGCAATAAAGGCTGTTAACATTACAAAAGGTTTTTCAACCCAGACCGAAAATTAAGATCAAAAAGCCTGTTAGTGCCTTCTAACTAATAGAAAACTAATAGAGTCATACTCTTATTTATTTTTAGGTGCACAGGTCTGCACATTCTCTGCTGCAGATTCAACAGTGTAAAAAAAACACTGACTTGAATTCTTTCCAGTTTAACTGGACTTTCCGTAGTGTATTAAAGTAAGCCTGATTACTTAACCTATGAGCTACCTATTAAATTAACCTTCAACTGGAAGTTGATACCCTTCTGAAATAGTGGTAATTCTGAATCCCAGCAATTTCATGTAGTATACCATATGCACACTATGCTCTTCATGGAAAGAATTCACATTTACACAGGCTATAATGGTGAGAAAACAGAAGCAGATAACCCAGCAGCTTTGTGCTGACTATATATCTTAGCAAGATCACTAGAGTGTGTTGAAGATTGTCCTATTATTGAATTGAAATGACTATGACTATTCTACAATTAAGTTACAAATATCTTGAACTCATCAAGAAGCTTGAGATTTACTTTTTGAGATGACAAAACTGAGATTTCTAGAGTATTCTGAAAATCTTATATTTCCATCTCTGTCTTGCATTCAGTAATGATTGGACCGGACAACCTGAACAAAGGTTGTCAATTCTTGACGATATTGGTACGTATTATTCTTCTCCCCCTCCTCCCCCACTTAGCAAATCAGAGCAAAATCTGAAGCCCAAACAAGTGACTGGCCAGCTCAAAGATAAGTAAGCAACTTCCAGGGATTCAAAAGTCCTCACAACTTGGATCCAGGGGGGGTTCCCAAAGCTTCTTGCTGAAGAATTGAGATGAGTAATTGTATTCTTCAAAATAATTTCTACTTAATCTGCTCTTGATGGAAAACAAAAGTTGTACTGAAAGATGGCTGCCCAACATATCCCAGTACTTTGCAGGGAAGGGAAACAAGGAAAATCAGCATATTTAAGATCGCTCATCCTTCAGCTTTCAGCTGAAGGCATCTAGGCATCTCTTGGAAGCCTCCGAAACACATACCACTTACACAGAGCCTTAAGTGCCCCAATAAGGAACAGTGGGCATACTGTGATGTCTAAAACTGCTTGGCCCCCCCAGCCCTTTAATCCTCAGACAGCAATTCTCTGAGTAAAACTGAACGGCCACAGTACGGAACATCAGCATTTTTTCAATAGCATACAACATACCAGGCTCTAGTCACATTCACAATGTGGTCTGAGGGTATTAACTTCATCAGTCCGCTCCTGCTGATGCCTTTGCATTCTCTAAGGCTGGAGATGCAGTCATTGTTGATAAATCAAGGAGCTTGCTTTGAATTTTCACATGCTAAAAGGAGGAAAATCAATCTCAAATTCAATGCTCTCTCCCTCATCTCCTTCCAAATGGAAAAAACTGCTCCCAAAGGTCACGATGGCACTACCCTCCGAATCTTACAAGAAAGACATTAGAGCAGAACATGATCCTGCACTCCGTCATTACGTGGGGATATTGGAAAGAGGACAAAAGAACGTGAACACATAAGTGGAGAGTGGGCTCTTGTATTGGCCACATTCAACTTGTTTGTTCAAGAAAAAAAAAAGAGTGAAACAAGACATGCATGCCTGATGCTGTTAGTGCTTAATACACTGGAAAAATTGTTTAGGAACAGTTCATCCTTAAAATTATGCTGCAAAACCAATCATTGAGATCTTAGCTTAGTTGCTGCATACATGTTGCTTGTAGCCCATTATATTTGAATATGCTTATTTTTCTTGTGGTTTTAGCTGACTTTTGTGCTTTTGATCTGGAAAAGTCACTTAAGTTTTCATCCCTTTAATTGTGCTGCTGGACCACTACTCTTGCAGTTTGAGCTAGCGACACTGCATATCTATTATTACTATTATCTTGAAATGATTAAACATTTGGGTGCCCTTCCCACGAGGCACAGAGCTACTCCACTGGGAAGGTCTTCTCATGGCCCAAGCCTGCTTGCCACTAAGTATGTTTTGCACTTAACATCTCAATTCTCAAACTGCATTGGACTGAAAAGAAAGCAGAAACATTAGAAAGCAGTTTGCCCAGTGACAGCACACTACCCTCTGCTAGACCTGACACAGGTACTACATGAACATATTTTATATCCTTCTTAGCTGTGGAGAGCAGAGAAAATCTGCAGTTTAAATAGTATTTTGTCTTTCAGTTGAATGGTTGCACTGGGGAATATCACAGTTCCCCTATTTTTATGCTCTTCTCCACACATATGAATATGTGGAAAAAGTACATATTTATGAAGCATGTCTGAGAATTTTAATATACTTCAGACAAGATATTTAAATAAAGGAGACCATCACCAGCACTCACGTTTTCTTAAAAATCCAATTTTAAATGTAGTTCAAAATATTCTACTTGAAAGTTCCTACTTTTTTATTTACTCTGATGAGTCTAAAATAGAAGGAGTACATGAAAATTCAAAAATACTTGATGTTGACATTTTGCATACCAAGGAACACTAGCCTGGAGTGAAACTGGGCCATGAGCTCCAGTTTAGTACAGGCAACTGTATTCCGATGCCACCCCAGCATTATCATTGTATATTTCTCACTCTGAGGATAACAAAACTTCCTATTTCTAGACTAAATTTATTCATGGCCAGTGCTCCAAAAAGAAATGAAATAAACTATTGTGCTGTGACTTATGCCTTTTGTATTACTTAGATTATAGAAACAATGAAATATGTCATAAATGTCATCTGGATTTATTTTAGTGTGCTGCTAAACTACATTCAATGGTTGATTTGTCTAATTTAAGTTTGAAGCGCCTGTTAATTCATGTCTAGATTGCAGCTGAGCAGGAGCCAAAGTTCATTCTTCAGTTTTTCTGCAAAATTTCAATCAAGCAAAACACTTAGCATATTTCTATTATTTTCATTCTGCAAGCAACTAAGTACCAGTGCTGAGAAATCTATGTCAGCACATGCGGGCTCATGTGTAAAAAGCCAGAAAACTCAGAAGTTCTAGGCTGACAATTGGCAACTCTCATCTGTGCATAAGACAGATTCAGTTCAAGATGCTTCATACTAATTCACAAACCTGAGTCACAGCTGATGCAGGTTTTATAGCTGCTCTCAACCAATCTGCAGTCACATCAGCACCGTGTACTATCTTCTGAGCTCACTCCACAACCAGCAACTCCAGCAACCTGCTTCTTGGTGGCTAAGAGCACTGGCAAGTTGGACAGATTTGTGTCAAATGACAGCAGCACTTCCAAAGCCATCAGCTGTAACGGCGCACAACACAACACCTGGACTGAGTGACTGGCACACATATCAGCTTAAGTACCGAAAAACCCCAGAAAAATGTGTATTATCTCAGTCACGTCTCAGTACCTTGCAATTCACGTGCTAGATCTGCAAATAAAAAGGCAATTCGTTTCGAGATAGTCTGCATAAGCAGACATGCTTAAGTATATACAAGTTAGAGGAAAAAACAGTAAAAGCTCAGGAAAAAGAACATTGGGTTTCCTTGATTTGGAGAAGGAAAAAAGGCAGAGAACCAGAACTTTTAAAGACTAGTAAGGTAAAATACCTGAAGTTGCATGGCTTTCACTCTTGATGCACTCTTTTACCATGATGCTTATGAAAGGGAGATTGTCAGCAGGGCTCAATCATCCATCTGTTCCCACCAATATCAGAGCTAAAACCTCCCAGAGCAGCTATGCAATCAGTCAGCAAATTCAGAAGTCATTCAGATGATATAGAGCATAGAGAGTTCAGTTTGGTCAGGCACAGTAGTGATACTATGCTGTGAACAACAAATTCCCAGCTGCGTGGGTTCTGGTCATCAACTCAAGTGAATTTAGGGAGCCTAAAAATTAGTGCATTTTCTAAGAAACAATTCCTCTGCATTGTCACACGCTGAACTTGTACCAGGTCATCGACATAACTGCTTCAAAGATAACCCTCAACCCCAGAGAAGTCTATTCTTTGTCATACATAAATTAAACATCAGAATTTACTGTTGTGACTCCTTTCAGTCCAATTTCATGGAAACAGACATACGTGAGGACTGTGTGAATGCTATGCTTCCCATCAAATTGCATCTGCCCCGTTTAACTGAGGAATATAGAGTTGAATTCTGACAAAATAGAAAAAGCACTGAAAACACAAAAAGGAAGATAGCAGCTGGTCAGGTACCCTACCTCTCCTTGCCACTCATATTCCTCAGGCAAGGCGAGATCCTTCACTGTAGGAGAAAAGCATTTGTTCCCCACTAGGACTCCTACCTTTACTTGGGAGCTGATTATTTTGTTTTACTCTGCCTTTGTATGTGGGCTCAGAATGTGCCTTAAGCCAACACAGGGAAGCTGCAAATAGAATGTTTTTTCTACTCTTACAGGTACAGAGCTCTTGTCATTTGTTACCCTCTAAATTATCTACAATTATTTTGTTTAGCAGGCTAATATGGAAACTCTGTTTAATATGACAGAAAGAGCAATTTAACTGAGTTGTGCTTTGTATCGCGTGTTAGCAATCAGCACATTAATAAGTCTAGAAGATTGATATCAGTTTGAAAGGCAAAACCTACACAAAACAATTAATTAAGAAAGTTAAAACAAATGAACTGCTCAGGATAGAACTGGATCCATGAGACGAGATGGTAAAAGCCCAGAAGGAAATACTCTAATTGAAAACTGGCAGTAGAAGGCACACAGTACAGTTAAACATTATCTTATCAGAAAATTAGCAAAATGTAATTTTTTTTATTGGATTTTTACAGATGTTATTTTTAACCACATCAAAAAACTCCACCTCATGGCTATTGGCACAAATTGTCGTAATTGCTATAATTTGAAGTCTGAGCAGTGGAGTGACTGCTCAGATAACTATCTCGTCCTCCTTCTGCTGTATTAGGAAAGCAGCCAGGAGACATATCGTCTCATGGTTTTTTGTACTAGGTTTGGACTTCATTTGTGTCTTATTATCCAATCTTATTCTTGAGAATACTAAAGAATAAATTCTTTTCCCCTACCTGAAACACTGGAGAAAATCAGGAGGTTAACATTAAGTGGTGTAAAGTCAACTTTAATTAACATACCAATTACCTCCCATTTGCAAGCAAATTGTTTTATTTCCTTCCATATCTTTCCTGGGGAAGTCGTTTTGTTGTGGTTTTTTTTGTTTTTTTTTTAAATACATGGTCATTGACTCAAGGAAGAAGAATCAAGATCTATGCTCCCAAACTGAGAGAAAACCAAAAGAGAGGTATTGTAGCCTGCATCTCCAGAACCCCATGCAGTGGGGAGTTAACAACACTTTCCAGCCTTGCAGATCGGTGTGAAAGTGTTTCACAAATCGCAAATTGCAAGTAGTGTGAAATTAGATACCTGTTTTGATTGATCTTTCCAATGTTCCCAAATCTCTAAAACAAAACATAATGAAGACTGTTTTCTTCCGTAAAAAGACTATGTAGGAACATTACAGTGAAGCTAAGTAACCTGCAACTAAGGGGAGGACACCACGCAAATAGAAAAATTGTTTTTTACACAACATAAACTGCACAGCATTTTGATAACTCACAGCCAAAACACACTTTGGGCTGTTGTCCCACCAGCTCCCAAGAAAACTAAACAAGGGTAGAAGTTATCAGAACTTGGATGAAGGACTTTCCAAGGAAAATCTTAAGATACTTAAGAAACACTGCCAGTAAATCAGTATCAGTAAGTGACCTTCATCTTGTAAGTCAGGAGCAGCACGGTCTCTCCCCTGCAGAATCAGGGTGATGACAGAGCTGCTGTTTTTAATCAACAAATAACGAAACACAGGTACACAGGTCCTAAAAAGTGGCAGTCTCTAGAAGAACTAACAGGACCCATTTTTTCTAGACTAGAGCTCTTGCCCTGAGGACAAGAAATTGACATCACTGTGAGCAACACCTTGTTATTTTTACAAGGTAACATGCAGGAAGTAGGGCTGTTAATTGGGGGTGATGAAGAAAAAGACTGCAATGAAAACAGCTCCAGGTCAATGTTGTCATCCCCTGCATCTGCTGTCAGTTTCACCCCAAGTCATTGCCTTGACCTGTAATTTCAGCTGTATACATCATTCTGGTTTTCCCTTCTGTCCTACAATTTTGATCAGCAAATCCCTCACCATTCTTTGCTTTTGAGTGACTTGCTTTTACGCTTATCAGCAACACCACTGTTTTCCAAAACAGTGTGGTAGAGCAAGAATAAGTTCTCTTGTGTAAAGCCTGCTTCATTACTTAACTCCCTTGTTAGAGAAGCAGAGACAACCCCATGCAGTAAATTATATTGCAAATCAGTAGCTGTACATTAGTTTAATGATAAACTATTCAGACAAATAAAATAGACTGGAACAAGTATGAAAGATATTTTTTTCCTAGATGATTGATTATCTTGTACATTTGATATGCATGGTACCATTCTAGAACATGTGTTTCATAAACAAGCACAAAAGCATTCAAAGGTACTTTCAGCAGTTATGAAAGTCCTCTGCACCTCTTGGCCACACTTTTTGGTAGCTGTGATTAAACAGATACAAAATGGTAAATCACAAGAAGTACACCAGTTGTGATTCATATTGCACTGCTCTAATGTAACAAAGATACAGAAGATGACCCAGAAACACAATTCATTGCCCATCGAGGCTACCCATAGGCAATTCTGTAACTTTACCATACTGTACAAGCTACAGGGGTCATATGCTCAGCAGATCTGATATCTAAGAGGTCCTGTCAACATCCCACAGGTGTGCACAGGAGTGCAGCATGTGAAAGGAAAGCAATTATGTGGGTGGGTACACATACAAAACTGTTTTCTAAATCCTGAATCAATTCATTCCACACACCTGCACTCATTTCACTTTGAGGAATTAGATAAAGGGGAAGTGGAAAAAATCTCTTTTAAAAATACTCAAGCATTAACACCGCTCTTTGGCTGGCACTATTCTCAAAGCACTTCATCTCTCCCAAGGACCTGCTCTGCAGAGTTCTCTTCAGCCAGCACTGGTGAGTCCAACCCAGGCCTCCTGGGGTCAATATGAGAGTTTCTGTTGATTCCAACAGTGTTGAAGGGTACTGTGCTTATGGGCAGGAGGGAGGAAGCTGCAAGCAGAAGCAAATGGAGAGCACTGTCCATGTGCCCCACATCCCTTCCAGTTTAATTGACAGGAGGGATTTTCTTGGGGATTTTAACTTGAAAAACAAGCAATAAGCTACAATCCAGCCATTGTTCTGGTCACTTTACTCACATGTTACAGGCCTTTATTTTATTCTGTCTGTTTTTGTCCTCTCAGTTTACTCTCAGAGGCAGGGACCTGTGTATGTATCTCCTGCTTTTGGAGTGTTTCCACAATGCAAAGCAAAGGGTATACTAGAAGGAAGCTAAGTGTGACAAAGTGACATTATACCAGGCAAGCAGATGGGAATAAAAGTTTAAGTGGGCTCTGTAGGGCCTCAGAGAGTACAAACTATAGTGTCAGTTTGTGTGTAGACGGAGGGAAGGGACAGAAGCCCTACCACTGTTTATATTGTATCACACTGCATCTGTGAAATACATGCTTAGAGATAAATATCAAGCAAATACAGGTGATTGTGGCATTAAACCAGTTCACACCTGATGGATCAGGAATGCAAAACACAATCTCCTCCTAAGTGCAGAGAAATTGCTGCAAAGAAATTGAATTAACCTACTTTGCTGAGGAATACTTAAATTTTCTCCGTACTTCTCCAATTTCTCATTAGTATTTTAAGGCCAGCTTTGCTTAGTCCAAGTGCCTTTCTTCGTTTGCAAATAAAGGACTATATCCTGCAATCCTTGCCCTGAATGATAGCATTTGGATCTTAAGCTGCAATATATCATTTCTAGGCTAAATTTGTCCCTGCTATCAGAAAGTGTAACTTCAGTGATTTTAATGAAACATTATAGTTAGTGGCTACTAACATTGAAGGTCAGTAAATACATTTCATGAATGTTAAATACTGTTATTGTCCAGATATTAGGGTTTTTTTGAACCTCAGCACTTGGAATCCAGGAATACAGAGAGCTTAATATGCAAATAAGGAATAGGAGAATTTGTATCTTGCAAGCTTTCAGGAGAGCTCAGAAGATAAAGTCTGAGTGAAACTTAAAAACTCATAAAGCAAAGCAGCATTCACAGCAGATCAAAGGCATCCATGGGATCATGAGACACTATCTCTGCATGCATTTTTCTACTGCCCTCTCCCCCATGCTCTCCATCCATATACCCAGCTGCCCTATAGTATTTTCCAAAGCTTCAGGTGCCCAAGGCAGACAGCAGATGTGTTCCCGTTCACTCCTAATACAGTCATATCCATGTAGAATCCAGCAGAGCTCTTAACTATCACGTATTGTAAAGCCCAAAGCTCAACCACACTGTCAGCTACCTGGTTTCCACAGATGCTGAGATGACAAAGCAGTTTTATTCTTTACCTTACCCAGAAAATTCCTGAAGTGGGCATGATTTTTCACTGACTTGGAAAGAAGTTTTCTAAAGGATTTATTATAAAGATACTTATATAAATACAGATGTATGTAGCTACAAAAAAAAGTCCCTGCCACATTCCAAAACTTCATCCTCATGGAGTGAAGAAAAATAAGAGCAACCTACTTTACAAACCCTAAACAACTCGAGCCACCTGGGGGAATGGAGCCACAGCACTTAACTTTTTCCCTTTTGCACCTCCTTCAGGCTCTTTCTGGTCACATCTGCTCCAGCTCAGAGTGCTCTACTATCCCCAGGATTAGCAGAAATCTCTGTGGATCACTCACACCTGCAATTCTGACTAACCCCATTCCACTTTGTGCAATCAGCCATACTCCAGTCAGGCCATCAGCTCCCAAACTGACAGGCAAACAGAGCCCCACCTGACAGGTCAGCCCAGACACCTGCACAGGGGCTGGAGCAGGCAGGAGCGTGGCAAAGGAGAAAGGGAAGAGGGGGAATTACACAAAGAAAAATCTGGGTTGACACTCAGAAGAGAAGTTTTATATGCTACCTATGAGCATGCTACAAACACCTGACCGTGAAACCTGCACAACTACAGATCTTCCAGTGAAGCTGTTGCCTGTTGTTACAATTGGAAAGATTAACGCAGTGGAAGGGCGATACAGGAGCATAACAGCAAAGGGACCGGCGTGGATGAAATGGTGTTACAAAGGAAAAGTGCTCACCTGTCTCCAAAGATCTAGGCTCACAGGAAAGACTCCACAAGGCAGGAGGGGGGGAAAATCTCCTTCCTCAGTAACAGTCAGCCCCTAAATGGGATCTAAGAGAGGTGCAGCCAAGCTCCACCCCTTCCAATCACACAGATGAATTGCCTTCACCTGTGCTCTCGGGCTGAGCGGGTCCTTTCCCCAGGTGCTTTATCAGTGGTTCAGGCCATGACTCAACAGTTACCATGCACCTGTTCAAGTGAGACCCATTGGGAAGATAAAATTTAGAAAAAAATATAGTTTGAGAACAAGAGGTCAAAGCTTTCAGTTGCAGCTTGGAGAATCTAAATTTAATTCACTATCAAATATCCATTACCAAAATGCAGGAAAAGATTGGTGAAACACTGCACCATTTTTTCATAGATCAATCTTGGCTAAATTAAGCCTACTGATTAATGTAAGCCTATTTTTGTGGCCCTCCTCTGCACATCAATGATCCAAGGGATTGAACATCTCCCCTGTGAGGACAGGCTGAGAGAGCTGAGGCTGTTCAGCCTGCAGAAGTGAAGGCTCCAAGGAGACCTAGGACAGTGGCATTTCAATATCTAAAGATGGGCTATGAAAAA
This sequence comes from Phasianus colchicus, assembly GCF_987193195.1. NCBI lineage: Eukaryota > Metazoa > Chordata > Aves > Galliformes > Phasianidae > Phasianus > Phasianus colchicus. The sequence goes on along the minus strand of NC_143445.1, from coordinate 24,625,696 downwards.
GGAGACAGACTCTTTAGCAGGGTCTGTTGTGATAAGACAAGAGGAAATGGTTTCAAAATAAAAGAGGAAAGATTTAGACTGAATATAAGGGAAAAAAGTGGTTTTTTTTGTTGTTGTTGTTTGTTTTGTGGCTTGTTTTGTTTGGTTGGTTTTTTTTTTAAACAATGAGCATAGTGATGTACTGAAACAGATTGCCCAGAGGGGTGGTGGATGCCCATCCCTGGAAACATTCAAGGCTGGCTGGAGCTCTGAGCAACCTGATCCAGCGAGCTGTAGCCTGCTCATTGCAGGGGAGTTGGGCTAGATGACTTCCAAAGGTCCCTTCCAACTCAAATGACTCCGACTCCTTTTTGTTTCAAATATGTGTATGAAATTAAAACAAACACTGTCATTCCCCTATGGCTTATATATCTGCTAGATAGCTGCCTATAATTGAACATGGAGAGCACCCTAGAATCTAACTAAATGTGATCAGTAAGGTATATTTATGCTTCAGTGAATATTGTTAACAAAAGAGCACACAAAGCCACATATTGTGCATTATTACTGTTCTCTGTAGCTATATATGTGCCTAACAAGAGTGCTCCTGTGAGGGCATTCACAACTCTTACACAAGTGTCACCATGCAGGGTCCATCATTAATGCATGTTGAAGAAATAACAGAACTGTATAAAATATGTGGGCAAGAGGGTGTCTTTGTCAGAAGCAATACTGACCCCTACTAATTTCCTGTACTGAAGTTTCAGGTTAATTTGCTGTACTGGGGCAAAATCATGAGCATGCTGTCTTACAGGGGGTTCTGTACCTCACAACTGAGCAGCCTTTACATTGCACCAGCCAAAGCATTTATCCTTGTAGCAATATCAAGATGGCCAGATCATCCATCATCTTTGCTAGAAGCACATACACATCATCAGTAATTCAAGTTAATAACTCAAGTGATCAAAAATAATCAACATGATGGTTCCCATATATGCAGTGCATCATATAACCTAAAGAAACACATGAAAGGCTCTCTTCCCACCTCAAAGAAGCACTGAGATACCAGAGATGGCTGGTTGTGTTGGCTCCTGTCCCAGCACAGATCTGTTGCCACTCTCCTCTGTTTAGTGGATTTTGTTCCTACACCTAATCATGAGTAGGAATCACACACTTTGAATGCAACTAATTCACAGTTACATTTTAAATCTCTGTATAACTAATAGCATATTGACAGTTGCTGCTGAATCTTGGATATTACTTCACAGTTAAAACTAAAGTAAGAAACAATTAGCATCATCCCACTTTGTAACAGAGTAGTTTAGCAGTCAAGTAAAACGCAGAGCATAATTATATGGCTATATCCACAGATTACACACTGCACCAAAAATCAAATCATGTCACGTTAACCATCAAGTTATCATGAAATTGTTCAGTGATAAGTGAAAAAGAATTTGGTCTCTGTGTGGTCTCTCTGCTGGGTGCACATTTCCCAGCTGTTATCCTCCTGACTTACTTACCTGCCAAGGACTCCTTCAAGCTTATCAATCAAACTAGAGAACAGAAAACCTAGCCTGACATCTGACTTCAGCTAACAGGAAGCAAGCGGTAGCCCTCTGCTGTCTAGTCCCTTTCTACTTATCCCCGTGACGTAGGAAATGAACCAGCACCTTACAGAAAAATAACGAGTGAAGTTGATACACTAAGGTCAAACAGGCCTGACAGATCCTTTATGAGGAATAAAAAAAGAAAAATAAATAAAAATACATCAACAATAACCCCTTATTTACTCTTGCAGCAAGTCACCCCTATGGAGTCAACATCCTCTTACCAAGAATTAGCATAGAATAGAAGTTATCAGTTATCCTGGGTTTTCAGACTAGAGAAATAAGTATCAAACATCATAAAGGCTTTCATTAGAGGTGCAGAGAAGATTAAATCAGATGTTTGCGCTTTTGAAAGATCTCTACTGGGCTCAGTGCCTCCATTGGTAAATATTGACTTGTAATTGGAGAGCATAATGTTTTAATAGAAAAAAAAAAATGACCGAGAGCAACAGGTTTCCATGATCTTCTGCTTTACATCTACTAGTCTATTCACACGTTCGGAAAGCAGATCTAAAAATATTGTTAGGTGAATATTAGGACTGAAAGGACAGGCCCAAGGCAATTGCAATAACCACAGGTAAGACGTTTCACTCAAAACGTCTGCAGCTTTGTGTGCTCTCTGGAGACTCAGGAATTTTTCATCCTGGATTTGTTCAACTGAATTTTTCTTCTGAATAACCAAATAGCTGTAAAGCAGTGCCAGATTGCATTTTAGGTCATTTAGTGCTGTTGAGTTGTGAAAGTGTTATTGTCTGGTTTTTTGGTTTCTCTTGGTTTCCAAATCAGTAGAATACAAAACATGATAAGCAAGTCTTCTTTCATGATTCCCCATCTTTGAAGTGATCAAGAGGTAATATGAGCAGGGTGAACATCACCTCAAGTCAAGGAAAGCCTGAGTTGTAACATAACTAAAATCAGAGAAGCTAACTTTCTTTTAAGCTCATATGAAGGAAATGATAAGAGCTCCAATTTCATCTTATCTTCACATCCATTGTAGCTGTTTGCCATCATCTCTCTGAATCTGAGGCAAATACATTTGATAGGAATCCTTTGACCAAAATTAATAGCAATTTACAATAACAACCAGATATTTGCAAAAAAAAAAAAAAAGAAAAAAGAGGCTTAATTACACCACATGTATGAAACAGGAGGTGCACAAGCAGTGACAGCAAAGAGATCTCTTTTCTCAGAAAGGATCAGATACAAGAAAGTACTGAAGAATTAGCAGAGCCCACTTGTGTGCCAGTTTTAGACCACAGTAATAAGCTGACTTTGTTATTCACATCTTAGCACAGAAGAGGGAATAAGAAGGAATGGTGAGAATGTAAAGAATAAGTCCAACCACCTCTGGTAGTTTGCTATTATAAAAATCTATTAGCATTCCACAAATAAAAAACCTTTCAAACCAAACTGAAGGCATTGGTTGAGCCAGACGTTCTGAGATCCCTGGTTCCCTCGCTCCTCATCCAACACTTCAAAGGAATGCCTCTCTACCATTTAAAGGCTGTTTGTAAAAAATCACCACACCTTAGGAATTCCCCTCTTTGAATACATTATTTAGACTTGTGATTCAGACATCTTATTTTTAGAGAAAATGTTTCCAAACTAATCACATGAGATTGAGCAGAGAAGAGGAAGATGTGTTTTTGGAATAATGCTTTCCCCTACTCCATAAACCACAAATACACAAAAACCAGCTTCACCCCAGTCCAGAGAGAAACCTCATAAATACTCAGCAACTCATTCCAGTCTAGCAAGATACTGGCCTGAAGAGAAAAAAAACACAAGTAAACAGACCAGAACTGGCATCAGAACAAAGCTGAGCAATGCAAGGAAAGCAAGGAGAACATTTGGACTTTGAAAGGTCCTCAGAACACAGAATTTTGGGGACAGTCTTCCAGTAAGAAACAACAGAAGACAAAAATCCACAGTGACTGACGTCTGGAATGAGACAGGCTTACAAGTGGGATTTGTGTCAAAATACTGCTAGAGACAGCAACAAACTGGGGAATCTGGTGCAGTGCTACAGTGATACACGAGCCTCACAGTGAGGGTGCAAAGCAAACGATTGCCACTTTTTGTCTGTGTAAATGGAACTCACATAAGGGCCTGCAGGAAATAAATCCCACATCACACCTCAACTACATCAAAATTAGGAGAGCAGAAGGCATATCAGTTTTCTGATTTAATTTTTCCTTATTTTGTTTCCATATAGGTTAGTTCTCCTGAAACACTTAAGGAAAGGCAGGAGAACCAGTACATTACTACTACTTCCTTTTGTCTGTTTAAGCAGAAGGACTGTAAGGCTTTTTTAACTCAAGTTTTCTAATGAGTTTTAAGATTTTGTTATATATTAAAAAAAAAAAAAAAGCAGGGAAGAATAGCACTGGCTTTTACTTCTCTTATGGTGGTTATACAGAACAAATAGATTGAAGAAAGAAAGGAAGATGAAGGTATCACAAGTAGGTTCTTTATTCCTACTGCTCTGTACAAGTGTCTTACACTCCACAGTTACAATATCAGTGTTCTGCAGTCATTTCAACTGCTACAAGTACTGAAGCACAGAGCAAGCCAAATCTCTGAGGCACCTACATGCCACAATAATCAACAATACACCTGACAGCCACAATTAATAAATAGGAATTCAGAGATTCTAAAGGAATGGACTTTAGTGTAGCTTTCTACTCAGTGTAGGACACAAAATTAGTACAACTCCCTCTGTAAATTCTTGTCCTTAGCTGTACAGCACTAAGGGAAGGTACAAATACAGAATATTTCCAGCCAGGGTCAGAGGCAACCGCACATCAACTCTTAGCCAAGGCCATCTCCCCAGTGTTCAGAAAAATCACTGCCAGTTCAGTGACACCCTCTGCCACTGTCATAAAATTTTGCTATTATCTAGCAACTTCCACTCAAATTGTTTTCCTGCAGATTGCAGTATTTTGGATTTTTTTTTTAATTGGTGGTGGTGGTTTTTCTTTTCTTTTCTTTTTTTTTTTTTTTTTTTTTTTTTTTAACAAAAATAAGGAACTTTTCAAATAAAGTGTTGTCTGTGTTTTAACCAGGGATAGCGGTGGGCAGGAAAGCTAATTGCAGACACAGCAGAAGCCAGCAATAGAGACTTGGAATTTACTCCTCCTGACAGCCACCACCATTAAATCTATTGGACCACACTTTTTCTTGTTAAAAGACAAATAATGCATATACAATCTTATACATCAAAGTGACTGTAAGTGGGTCAGCAGTGGTTGGTACATACTGAGGAGCTTAAATGTTAATGAATGAATAGGTTCAACACATAATATATTGGCATTATTCAGCATATGCTCGTATGGACCAAACAGTGAGGATATTTGATGCCAAATGTGAAAGGATTTGGAGGTCTCACTCCTAACTCCCACACTGTTGCTATAATAAGAAATGCCATACAATGAAATCTAAATTAACTTCTCACTGGCCTTTCCTCTCAGGCATTTTAGGAGACAATTGAGCGTTATGATACCTGATGGCCTTGGGGTTGCTGATAAAAGTAACTCAATAAAATAAGCAGAATTTACAGTACCATTAGGTATGAAATTTTGCAAGCAGGTAATCAATCTCTGCAGGGAGACAAAGAGAAATCTGCTGCCTTCCGAATGGCTCATTTTCACATTCAGAGAAAAAGGAGCCCCATCCAGCTCAACCCTACAGCTATTCAGATTTTTTCTTTTTCTTGAAATCCTTGGATTCATAAAAGGGAGAAAGTGAAGTAGTCTCCTGGTCCAGTCTGTTCCTGGCTAGACGTAGAAGAAAGGCAGTTTTCTGCTCAACACAATCAGAGTCTCTCATGATTTTGGTTAAGATTTTGGATTACAGTTCTTTGCAGTCCAAACTAAAGAACCTCTGCCATATACCACAGCTTTGCAACACTCATCTCTTATGATATCTGAACAGCTTTACTTACCGAAAATGCTTTTTGTCAATAAACAGTGCATTCATTGCCATGACTGCAGAACCATAGTGTTCATCCAGCCCTTGCACCTACTGCCTTCATTTGTCATTGTCCTGTCATTTGTCCCGTTCATTTGTCACCTTGTGTTTCTTTGGCACAAAAAAATTCCAAGAAGGACCAAGAGGAACAACTTGCACCACAATAAAGGCTTTGAGATTAGACTAACTCCACCGCACCAATTCAGAGTATAAAGGTATGTGCAGCACCTCCTTATGCCATCTCATCAGATAAAAGGAAAAGGCTTCCATCTACAGTTCATTAAACATATTTTCACCTTTGTATCTTCTATGCTAGAAATAAGTAGCAGCTTGAATTAGCTTTATTTTTAAAAGATAACATTTTTGTGATCAAGGACAGATAAAGCCTCTAAATGAAGATTGCATTGGACAGTGATTTTTAAATGTTTGCCTCTGAATCACAGTGTAAAACAGATACCACCCTGCACATCTAGACTAGAAAGGGGGAGGGGAGAAAGAAAAAGACACTTTTTATCCCAGTGCAAACTACAGAGTGCTAGGAGTATTTCAGTAAAAAACACATTGATTGTGTTGCTGCTATTTGAGTTCAGTTTCGCTTTAACTTTCAATCACATCACCTTCATTCTTCCAAAATATATTCAAAGGCCTAAAAGAGAGAGGCATATATTTATTTATTTATTAGAAGGGCATTTTTCCCAGACTTTAACTAAATCTCGTCCGCTCTTGTCACTCTAGGCAGACAATTGAAAGCAATATTAGAGGAGGTAATTGCACAGATCAGTCAACACTTTTTGTCCCTTTTCCACTGAGTCTTACAGTAAAATGGGCACAAGAAAACATTGTACTGGATTATATTGTACTGGATTAAAAGCAGATCTTTTTCTCCCTTTAGTTGCTACTTACCAGCTGCTGTGTTTAACAGCAGGGACAGAAGCTCTAAAAGGTATCTGCAGGGGAAATCTAGCCTGAAACAGTCTTCCCCCACCAAAACGCCCTACCTCTCTAGGCTTGAAACAGATTGCTCTTTGTTTTTAAAGTGAAACTTTATCAAAAAGTATCCTATCTTGTCATCTGCCATTAAGTCATTAGTCATGTGTGCAGGACACTTTACTAGCTATGATTTTTTAGGATACTGAGTTTACAAGAACATCACCACTGTAACCTCTCAGATCGACAAACATTTTTCTCAATCCTTTGATCTTATTTGGAACAACTCATGAAAAGGCTCAGAGTAGCTGCTTAAATAAACACAGTACAAGGAACAGACAAGTTTTATTAACTTCAGATTGTAAACTGCCAGCAGCAACCCACATGCTGATAAAAACAGGTACTGCGCTGTCAAAGAAAAACTGTACCTGTTATGAGTATGTCAGAACAGTTGTAAGAAAGCTCCAAGTGTACCTTGTAAAATGACAAAACTGCAGATGCAAAAGTACAGTGACACTGAACACAAGTCAAAGTGCACTGAACAGAGAAACACAATAGAATTAGAGACAAAAATAGAAGTTGTTTGGTGTCAGAAAATACACAATGTCATCATCAGGAGGGGAGTCATCACTCAGGTTTTCACAGCACAAGCTGCACATGGATTCTGTTTCTACAATAGTATGCTTTATCTCTATTTTCTGACCTCACTTGAAGCACTGAAAAGCACAGCATCAAAACTGGTGCTGGAATTTTTAAGCCAAGTCTTATCAATTTAATCATGCAGTCGTTAAATAGGACCGTTACAGACAGCAGAACGAGATCTGCTCTGCTCTTGCCTTCACATCACATTAATGCTTTTCATGAGCAAAGATTCATAAAAATAAAGAATGCATCTTTATTTTTAAGTATCTTTTCTACCTGAAATTTGCATAGGAGATCACCTCTCTGGAGATTTCAAATATATAAAACTCTAATTGATGAACACAGTACAAGTTGCTGCTCATCTCAGAAACTATTGTTTTAACTTCCCATATGGAAAAATGCTCATTCTGAAACAACTTACCTGCTATTGTCAGATTACTCTGTTGATCCACTTACTATTTAAAAGAGATTTCAGCTGAAAATGAGAGAACAGGCTAGTGAAATATTTCATTTAAACAACAACAACAAAAAAAACTTGCAGCTCTTACTTTCATTCCTTTCACAAAATTCATCCTATTGTCTTTTTCAGAGGAAAAGTTCCTGGCTTTGAGGTGCATTTTTAAAGAGCAAACAAAAAGTTGCAGAAAATGTTAATTAAATGTCTCTGAGAATTTTTACATGACCTTTTAGTAAATAAATCCCCACCTTCACTGCATTAAGGCAGACCTTAAACCAAATACATGAAGTAAAAATTGTAAATTTTTGCATCCAACTTTCTGATGATAGCAATCAGGTACTCAGCTCATAGATGGAACAAAAAAACTCAGTCCCAAAGAACTATAAAATTGAGATGAATTACAACAGAATTCGTGCCATGAACTGCCACAGAGACAGTCCTGCTGATGTGGGAAGAAGAGAAGGCAGCCCCCAACAAGCAGTTGGGGGAAACCCAGGGAGAATCCCTTCCTTCTGTTTCCCTGCACACACTCATTTGTGCCTCTGTGCCACAATTTGCTGCCTTGTTTCCAGCATAGTGGGTAGAAATTTAAGCTGGCTTCCCCATCAAAACACGCATCATTTGCCTGAGAGCTGAGTGTTTCCCCAAACCCTTCCCAAAGCAGTGGCCCACTGGGGCCTCTTTGGGAAAGGGCTGGAATTCCTGAGCGTCCACCTTTGTTTCAAGTGAAAACACAAGATTAACTCTCTCTTACTGCTAATGTAAATTAAGGGCAATGGTTACACTTGCCATTTTCAGGAAGGTTTAACATACCTGAGAACACCACCTTCTGAAGAAGGAAACACACCAATTTTAAAGAAGCAGTTGCTTTTGCCTAACAGCCCTCTTTGCAAGGTTAACGAAGTTGAGATCTGTGAAGATGCAACACTAGATTCACAAAACAACTTGCAAAGGACCTGCTCACCTGTCTTCCAGGTTAGGGGGCACCCTGCAAAATTCAAGCCTGAAGCATAGGCACTATATAAAAAAAACACCACCGTGTTCATGGGTTGCAGGTAAATATTCTGGCTACTAATTGTTGCCACGTCAGGACACCCAGCAGATGCTTACATGACTCACAAGCAGTCTTCCAAGAACTTCCAGTTAAGATTTGATATCTCAAGGGAAGATGTTAAAATGCTGAGTCTGCTGAGTCTGAAGTTTGTTCTCCTATAACATCTGACCAGAGTTAGTACCACACAGAGAAGGACAGTGTTCAGTTGCTAGACAAGTATGTCTTTCTTCAGATAGCACGTTACTGCCTCCAAATTGGGTAAACTAGCTCTGCTACACCAATCTGAGAAGCAAAGCCAAGAACAGGATTCCCAGGAGTCTGGGGATGCAAAAAGGTAGGTTAAGTTGCAGGGTCAATTTGCATACCAAGTTACCACAACTGCACATGATGAAGGCAAACAGTCTGTCAGCTGTGGATTTGCATATGTAATTAGTGGGGTTAAATAGAAATTACATGCAAGTTTCACCCCATCAGTGCTTGTGCATGTGTACGTACACAGAGTGCAGAAAATCAGATCTTGAAAGTGCCCTGGTACAATAACATGTAAACTAAGAGCTCCATGATACTGAGAGAACCTGGGCAAAGGGCCAGAAACTCCTGAGTTGTAGTCTCATGTGTGTAACTAAATCACTGTGGTTTTAGGTGAGTAATTAAGCTTTCCACTGTCTCTGCTTTCCTCCTATATGAATATTTTCCCCTTTATGTAAAGGGGAAGCAAAACATTTCTAGGAACTAATAGTTTACTATCTGACCTTTGCATTTTAAAGCATTTTTGAACATAACTCAATTCCAGATTTAATTTTTTTGTCATCCCACAAATACATATTGACAGTTGGAGAGGATAAGACAGATTTCTGAAACCATTAGTATAAGTAATATACGTAACAACTGAAATCACTGATTTCAGTCACTTTAGGGTCATGCTTCATATTTTTTTTTAAAGTCAGTGTCTCAGTGTACAGTTCTCCCATTACCTTATTTTGATTTCACAGGTTCATTAAGATGGTTTGACATGTAGGAGAAACCATGAAAACAGTTGTGATCTGCTAGATATTCAGTGAGATTAATTATTTTATCATCTTACGTCATTTCTCCTGAAACATGAACAGGAGTCAATAAAAGTATTTATAACTATGGTTTTACTTATTCCCTATCCTCCCAAATGACCTTACAAAATAAGTTACAATGCGACCACAAACAAAAGTTCATATTCAGAAGATAGAAGTCTCCTTTGAGATACCATGTGCTTTCTTTGGTCCTTACAAAACTAAGTCCCATAAACTTAACCTCTCAACACCTGCCAGTTAAGAACAATTAGTGGGGAAAAAAAAAGAAAAACAAGCCTTCTACAGCCAGTGAACAGCTCAACATTTATCGTGTTCTACAGTGACTCATACACAACCATTAGTAAGTAATTTACAGTTCTTAATAAGATTCTGAACAGTTTTGTGGGTTTCTTGGTGTTTGGTTTTGGTGTTGTTTTGTTTGCTTGTTTTGTTTTTTGACCTGTGATGTATTATGTTTCACAATTTGTACAGAAGTGACTGAGTCCAACTTCTTCAAGGTAAGTCCCACCTGCAGGACTGGATGAGATGGCCACAACTAAAAAGCCTCAGAGAAAGTAAAAAGTCATGCAAGCTGGTGTAGGTCTTTTCATATTAGTGAATTTTAAAACCTCAGTGCCTCATTGCTATCCCCCTCCTTTCACCTATGAACTGACACGGAACCTCTGTTCTTCCATCTGCCCCAAATAAAAAAGTCCTCTATCGACAAAGTGAGAAATGGAAATGCAATGTGAATTACCACCATAAATTAAAAACATATTCTTTTAGCTTAAGATGACTGCATCCATTACTACCATACAGCATAAGCGTTTCCAGCAAATACCTGTAAGAAAGTGAGCCCTTTTGTATTGCCTGCAATTAGCTTATCTCCAATTATATAAACAGGTACATGATGACAGTCTTCAGTAATAGAGGTATTATGGGGAAAATAAGGGTTGCTTCACTTTAAGCGTAGGTCTTAGTGGAAAACAAATTAAAGTTTATGTGGATACACAAAATAATAGATAGGCTAATTCTATTGTCTGCCTCTCCTAAATTATTTTATTAGATGGAACATATTAATTATAATGAAAGAGAACCCCTGACTGTTGGCTTCTAATGAAAATTCCTCTGTAAGATCACGGCAGGATTTCCCACCATTTTCTCTTTCTGATGAAATTAACTCCCTATGGTTGGCCACCCGGCTAAGCTCATTTCAGCCAATCAGCTTGGGAGCTGCCATTTACCTCACAGAGGGAGAAAAAGGTATCTGCTGTCATGGCAACGAGTGGCTTTGCTCTGATCATGTTTGGATCCGTTAGCATAATGAAAGACACCGGCTTGCTTTTTAGATGATTAATCTTTTCCCCTGTGAACCTACTTGAATACATTAGCAAAACAAGTATGAAAAATTTGTTTATCCCAAGACAATCATTAGAAAATTACCTGCAAGAGTAATTCTCATTAGGGCAGAGTTGGTGAATAGCAGACCATATGGTGAATGAAAGCAGCAAGAAGCAATAAAATCTCCAAGCTGCAACAGGTTGCAAAGTTTATCAGGTTTCAATCTCAAAGTTTCAATCAGTTCAGCATCAAAAGTTGTGAAAATTTTCTTTTCTTACTAGAATTCCAGACAGGTTTCTTCCAGGCAGGAAAACTCAACAGACTGCACAACCGGGGTTACAAACCTTCACCTACTGAGATCCTTTTGCACATGGCCAACTGAGGCCAGAGGGCCTGATTCCAGCCACAGCCTGGAGCATCTCAGGACTTCAGCAACATGAACTTGAAACGACAGGACTAGACTCTTATATTAAATGAGTTTAGATGTTATTACTGTGATATTTAAACATCTCCTTTAACAAAGACAACAAGTAATATTATATACAGCTTTGGAGAACCAACTCCAAAAGAAAATGTAAGAAATTCAGATTTCATAACATGCATTGACTTTTGGTATTCAAGAACTTATTTTAGCTATGTAAATGATGAGTAGTTAATATTTTACTGGGGCAAGGTGAACAAAAAAATGAGATCATTTGCAGTATTGAAATAGATTAATTATCTTATACCCATGAGAAGTACCAATGGAATAGTTCTGTAAGTTATACTGTGTAAAACTAAAATGATTCCTCCAGCTTCAACAAATCATTAGAAAAAAATAGGAATAAAAAAGGAAGAGAGAAAAATTTCTACAAAGTATCTGGTGTGAACAGCCCTTCTCCTGTACACTATGGCAGGTCCCACAGAAGTACATCAGCTTTTGCTCTCAAAACTAAAGGGCATTGCTCTAAAAGCACATTGATTTCTCATCTTAGCAAGGATTTTTGTTCCCTGATGGATTTTGTACCCCCTTTTCCTTTTTTTTTTTTTTTAAATAAAAGAGAATTCCATGTAACAATATAAGTAATGTCTCTGTTTTCACAATCTAAAACCTAAATAGTTTGATTTCTAACACTTTTTAAAGTGTTTTTTGTGTTATAACATTCTGGAATAGAAAAGCACTGAGTCTAACTGCAGATAAACCAGTCCAATTGTCATTTAACCTCACTACCATCATGCATTGTCCAGTCGAGGTCCAAAGTCACATTATAACAACAGATACTAACCAGGTAAGATAACTCAGATCATTAGTGGTTCTACAGAGGTTCATTCATTTAAAAGACTATAGTGGTTCTAACTTAATTCCTAACTCTAAAACCTGAACCTGCACTACTGAGTGCAAGGCAGATCTGTTCAGATGGAAAACATTTCCTCTCTGCAACAGCACAGGAATTTCTGCAATTATTTCCATTCTTTTACCTGAACAGAAGCACTTCCCTATGGCTACAAATACATCAGCAGGTTCCTCTTGCAGAAAATTAAATGGATCTGACTTTAAAAGGCTGTGATGACAAAATGCATTTTCTAAACATTAACCACCACCCATAATTGCATATTTACCCTTGGGTGAATGCAAGCCAAGTGCATCACTTGTTCAAATGCCTACTCTTCTCCATAGAAAACTGTCCCTCATAAATGCAACTTGTTGGATTGCCAGATTCTGGTTGTCCTCCACTTATTTATCTGTAGCCTAAAAAGCAGTTGAGGGTCACAGGGAGAGACACGGGTAATGTTTTGCACTGTGAGTAAATAAAGGAAAATAATATAAAAAAACACCGTCTATTTATAGCATTCCTCATTACAGACTTAGATGTTGCTTTTAAGAAATTCTTACATGCTCATGCATTTTCATCTTCCTTCAGGCTGTTCTATGGAAGTAACCGTAAATTGATTAGAAAAAATAAGAGCATCCAGATGTTGTGGAAAAAAAAACTGCAGAAGAAACCTTTTCTATTTCCGTAATTCTTAAGAAGGGAAACCCTGTAGGTACTCAATTCTGCTGAAATCTGAACATTACTTTGTAGCTACATTTGTCTACAGATCACTTTAAATCTTTGCTTAATTTTACATGAACTTCCAGTGGAAAATCTCCAGGCAATATTCTCCAAACTGCATCTCCTTGATCAAAGATCTACATGAGGAGTAGGCCTAAACCACCTTGTAGAGCAAGATCAAATTAAGTGTGATGTGTGATTAGAATACCCCAAAATCCATTTTGTTAAGCCTAGCCCTGACTACAAGAGGATGTACATTTTTTCCAGGGTTCCTGATGAATTATTACCATCAGCAACAACCACTGAAAGGAAAGCAATAGACAGAAGTAACAGCATCTCCAAAGTGACTTCAGCTTTTCATCCATACAAAATAGTTAATCTTCATTTGCTTATTTTCTTCCCAAAAATATCTATGGTTACCAGGTAAGACAATTGGAAGCTTTAGTCTCCTAATATTAGCAGCAGCAGAGGAATGCACAGATTAAAAAGCACGCATCCTTAAAAATGTTTATTCATGGTCATTTCTTACATATTGTGTTAATTTAGCACTGACAAGAAAATTCAGTGGGTTTAACAAAGATTTCTCTGTACTCAGGATCTATCTCACACCAATCAGGAGAGGTGAAAAAATGTTCTTTAACAATTAAAACTCCTTGGATCCATGTTGTGCATTAAATGGTAACTATGTAATTAAAAGGAACAAATTTTAAATCTGACAACAACTGGTGCATCTCCAGCATTTAAAATGATTCAATTATTAATAATTCATGCTCAAAACCCCATATGTGGGCAATGAAGCAGAAGGAGAGATGAAAACGAAGTCTGATCCATGACTAACCTTACATCTGTACAGAGTCTGACTAAACAGAGCTACAGCATTATGTTTTCTACAACATTTACCCAAATACAGTAGGAAATTGTCACACCATAATATGAATTTGCAGTGATGCTCAACAGTTAGTTAATAGCATGGGGGTGGGGGAAAGCCGTGCTAATATGCAAGAGTCGAGATAGGCATGCAGTTCCCAACCAAGCCCAAATGAATCAGAGTACCTGAGTGGGTTAGATGCTTGAGAGATTTTAATTACTCAGGAACAAAAATGACTTTGCTTTAAAATTTTTGGACAATCTACTCCAACCTCTATGATTTTGGTTCTAGTTTAAAACAAAAAGTTTTCCATTGCAGTCTAGCCCTGCATGTTGAAATGCAGGTGAGAAACCATCTGAGATTCTAGTTAAAATTTAAATTAATAACTGAAAGAGAATCCATGTTTTCTCTCAGCTCACTCATCACACCTAGCAACATATTCTAAACATTACTAGGTTATCTGCTTCTATGAACTTTCTCTAAACTAGAAACTTTCAAGAGCACTTCACCATGCCATAGATCAGAATTGATTCCGCCCAAAATTCAAACCTAGATGACATCTCACCTATATTGACCTAAAAAAATAAAATTACCTCATTTTAGAATTAGGTTTTCACTTTTGCACCTCTTTTCCCCCCCCAAACTTTTTAAAGTTTGGCTTTGTATAGCTTTCTTTGCATATTTGATGCCATGATAAACTGCATATGAAAACAATAGCAGTTACATGTCTGACTTCGATGCTTTTCAAGCTCAAGTCAATAAAGCTATGGAACTTATGCCAAAGTCATCCTCAGTCAAGAAGCTGGAAGAGAAAATTGAGAGGCACAGAAAGGGTAGAACTGCTCACTCGTAAGAACAGTGTGCCCTTAAACAATATTCTGCAACATTACCATATTGCTGGATGCAACTGTCAGAAGAGGGTGTGGTCCAGGAGACCTCCCAGAATAAAAGTATGCACACAATATCCTTAGAAATATAACACCCTAAGAGGCATACATAATTCCATACCTTTCATTAAGTCACAGCTATTTAGAGAAATAGCCCCAAAATATATTTATGAAGGGTAAAGCTGGAATACATCCATATTTCTAACTATTAAAACATATACTAGACTTACATTCATTAAAGGAGATTATGAAGTTAGCATTTTAAACATGCTCATAAATTTCAAAAAAAGAAAAGTGTCATAAATAGTTCTGTTTACTCCTGTGATCTTTTTGATGTGCTGGTTCTAATCATTGTTCCATATGTGCGGTATGAGAGAAGAGACATGTTTATTCTGTGGCTGATTTATTACAAAATCAAGACCATTCAGATTCAAATTCCTCCCCTCCTTAAATACATTGTTGGTGTTCTCTTTTTCACACAATTTACCACCATATGTGAAGGTCAAGTCCACTGGTAAAGTAATTCATATAGTTATCCAAATCATATCCAAGCTATAAATTAATGTGACATGAATTGCCTACAGCATTTCTTCTATTTCTAATGTTATATGCAGGCAAACCTACCCTGGTATACTGATAATTAAAATAAAAATGTATATGCACCTCCCCTGAGAACACACACACCAAACAGGAAATAAATTAGTTCCAGGATAGGACCTGCTGAGGGAGACACAGAAATGATTTGTAGCAAATGCTAACTTCAAGCTTGGAGTGGAAAAGATAAGTGTACTTTACTTCACAATTGCCACCTGAATCACCAACACAGAGAGAAAAGTGCCAAAGGAGGTAAAAGCTGCAAAATTTCATCAGAATCCTGATGTTCCCAATCTTACACAAAGCAACCCTAAGAGCTGCAGGCTGATCTCCTAATGCTTTGAAAATTAAGACTTCCAGAAATCACAAGTGAACATATTGTTTTCTAGAACTTGCTGTTTCCTTAAAGAAAATCTCAAGTTCATGGTGAAATACAATGCATAGTATCCAAACAGGCTTTTACATTTTGTAGCCCAAATAAGCTTATTTATTTTGAAGCCACAGACTGATCATCAGTGTTGCCCTCAAGAAGAGTCAAAGAAGATTAAACTTTTTCCTCCCTCCTCCCCCCCTGTTTGTGTTACAGCTAACAGTTTGATTCATGAGCTTAATACCATAAACAAACTTGAACAACTCACCCTGCAGACTTTGCTGGAAATGAGCTAATATGCACCTGCTGAAGATTCAACCCACAAGGAGGTAGTCTCCTTGGAAACTGCTCCTGATGATCTGAAATACAATGGAAATGGTCACTAAGAAAGCTTACATTAATAGAGGTGCTGCAAGAGGTAGCTTAAGACCTGGATTTTCCAACACAAAAAAAAAAAAAAAGAAAAATAAACCATTCAAAGAAGGAACAATCAAGTGAACACACAGTGTAAGTAGTTCAGGACGCCCAAGCTGGATAGAAGATTCTCTATTAAAGAAACCAAAACTTCACAGTCCAAGGCATTCTGATCCACTCCTAAATGAGAATTTCCTTCTCTGAGATTACATGGCTAAACTAGCATTTTTACTACTGTTTAACCTATGTCAAAGTAGTTTTACCCATTGTGGTTCAAACTCTGCTTCTAAGCCTGGACATTTGCAACACCTGCTAACATTTGCCTGTTCTCACATGCTTTCAGAACATCTTTCATTTTTGATTAGCATTACAGCTACTTTCTGCTGTCCTCTCTTCTCCCAAGTCTTTCATAAAACCTGTTGACTGATTTATTCAAGCACCTATCTTTTAACTTGCTGTTACTAGACAGGTGCACACTTGCAACAACTCTTGTAGCTGAGCCCGTTTAACAGCTCTGTTAGAGACCCATCCTTGCAAGCCATTGAGCGCAAAGAAGTTACACAGTCAAAGCAATGATTTAAGGCACACTCTCTCTCACAAATAGAGCTTAGAGCCTTAGGCACCAGTTTCTTCCTTATTAAGAAGATCGTAAAAGGACCATCCCACCTAACTATTTAATCTTATTTTAATAGGCTACACTATGCAGACTTGATACAGTAGGCTCTATTTGCTCAAGCAACTTCTATCAGAGAAGAAAGGTAGAAGTAAATTCCTACAATATAGACATGTGAGAGTTTAGACAGTGTCAGTGTCCAGGCATGGGTGATCTTGTTTGCTTATTCCAAACCCATTTGAATACACCTGCACTCAGATATCTGTGTGGACATTTTACCTGCCAGTCTGGAAATGATGAGAGATTAAAAAAATGAAGAGAAAATTCAGAGAGAGTAGCATGGGGTTTGGTCTGGGTTGTTTTTTGTTGTTGTCTTGTTTATTTGGTCTTTGGGAAGGGTCTTATTTTTGTTTTTTATTTATTTATTTAAAGACATCAAAACATTAAAGAAAATTCTAGTGGGAATTCACATAGAGGAAATGGGTTGCAGAATCCCCCTCTGGTTCCCCTTCTCCATTACTCTGTAAAATAGACTGACCTTTCATAAGAGAGATGAATTTTGACACTCTCCTTTCTTACAGAAATATCTGAGATACCATACGTAGGATAATAGCCATAGGTTACACAGCCACAAACTGCATTACTCAGGAGTCAACAGACACATGTTCTCCACATAGATATGCCTACATACACTCCATCTTCTGTGCAAAATACAAATCTTGCTGCAAAGAAAATGCTTTAACACGTGAAGTTTAACAGTTTAAGCAAATCCAGCCTATTTGCAAAGTATCTTCCTCTCATGATACTGCAGAAAATTAGTCAGATCTCTGCATTTGGAACTCTGGACTAATGCTTTCTGGGAGTTGATAGATGTCTTTAGGAAAGGGAAAGTGAGCACAGTCTCAGCAGTTTTAAAAGACAGATTATTCTGTGAGCTATAACGCTTCCATGCAGTTCTTGCTCATCACCATAGAGTTGAATGGATTCCCACAGCTATATCCCAATAACTTGACTAAAACATTGAGGCTCAATTCAAAAATCACTATGTAGTGAAGCACTTACTATAATTTTTAAGTGAAGTTACAAGAGCACACAAACACAGTTGTGTATAGCCATAAACATAATCACAGGTAAATCTATCAGCTCCTGTAATTTAAATTCCTTTGGATTCAGACAAAACAAGTGTCTGCATGAAACCTGAAGTCCTAAAGTCTTAAGAAACCTCAATAAAGTTTCTGTTTTAAACTCTAAAACATTAAATCCAGTTACATGAAAACAAAACAAGCCGGGGATTCAAATAACTGGAATGGAAAGCAATTCAAACCAGCAATAACATCCAGTATATTTTCTCTCACTGATGTTGGATCACAACTATCTACACCCTTATATTCCTCAGCATAAATATCAAGAAAAAGGTCCTTGTCAAACACTGCTTATCTAAATGGATTCCTGTTAAGTGTCTAATGCTGTTTTACGCATTTAAATGCCTTGTTTTCAAGAATCTTTTAATTCTCAAAGTAGTATCAAATATTTCACCGTTAGGCCTTATTCAGTGAGATATATATGCAACCAAGTCTCTGGCTTGGCATGAACCATGAAACAACAGAATAATTCTGAGTTGGGAATAACAGCTTCCTGGGCAGGACTGTGATGTAATATTGGGGTTTTCTGTTTGTTTGTTTTTTGCTCCTGTTTTAAAGCCACGATTATACCAGTTTCAGGTTGCTAGCAGCCTAGAGAAGGGGCAGCTCTGTGCCTGGCATTTCAGGGCCTCTGCCTCAGAAGAGGCCACCAAAGCTTTGGTCAGAACCAGGCTGTCCTGACAAATTTACCACCGAGTTTTTGAGAAACAGCTTCTTACCCAGAAGAGAGTAATTTTCAGGCACCCTAAGGAGCAGGGCTCCTCAATAGAGGGTAGCACTGCGTTTAATTTTTGTTGTTGCTTGCTTCAGGGTTGAAAGGAGGTTCCCAAACCTGTCATTTATTTTACAGATAATGACATACAGCATTTAGGACCAGATGTTTTTAAATATCTATACTGAAAAGTTGAAGGCTATTAGTTTGATAAGACCCAAACCTCCATAAATCCTGTAAGGACAAGTAGAATGAAAACAAACCTCTTCCAAGTGAGCAGACTTCTCAGCGCCATGCAGCAGGTGAGCTCTATCAGAAGCATAAAAACATGCAGAAAAAACAGCTACCAAGACTGGCTGGAAAGAAATCTACAGCAGACTGAAGCTCCAGGATTTCATTTCACCATCCTGAAGATGAAATAGGGACTGAGGCCTTGAGGAGATCTGGCACCACAGGAGGGGGGGCTCCTCACAGCAGGGCCCAGCTCAGAGCAGGCCTCTCTTGACCCTTCCTCCCCCCAAGGAAAGATTTCTGCCGAGGAAGCCTTGTTCCAAGAAATTCCTTACTACAGAACTGCTAGTACTGACCCCAAACATGCAAGTTCCCTGTCAGAGGGGTTGCTTTAGGTAAGGGCTGCTGCTCTGCTGAGGCTCGCTGGCAGCAGCAACATGGCCGCCCCTCACCACCAAGCCCAGCCCGCGGGCACCTGCCAGCCCGCACCTTCCTCCTCAGCGTTGTGACCTAACTGGATTTATTCCACTTTGCTGTTTAAGCAAGAAAGCTTTAGGAAGAGGGGCTCTTGTTCAGTTATTTCCTCAGAGCAAGGTTTCCCCCTTCCTAGCCTTGATTGACATTGGATCTGTTTCAGACCTAAAAGAATGAGTGAAATGTATGAGCCCTCAAGCCTGAGGGGCAGATTTATAGGCAGAAAGAGAATTCTGTGATCTTTTTCCATGTATTTGTTGTTAGGGGAGAAGTAGGCCTCTTATTCTCAATCTGGAGACACTTTTTTATTTTTAATACTGTTAACCTTTTATCCTACGTCCTGAGGCACATACAGCTATGGCAGTGGGAAGCCAGCCCCACAGCTCAGTGCTAAGTACAGCACGTGTGATAGCTGCATGCTCCCTGACTGCTATCTGCTAAGCAAGGCACTTTTTCATATGCAGTACATATTCACTAGTCAAACGGCTATGACACTCACAATTTACTAACACTGAACAGCTGAAAAACAACAGCATAAGTCCTTTTTACTTCACATTGGAAAGGATTAAGAGTGCTCAAATGCACAGCTCAGGTGTACTAACTGCTATGGCAGGTGGTTGTTTCACGGCTGAAGATTTACTATGTAGAAATTCTCCCTTTGAAGGTACTTGTGTAATTAATTTTCTTTTTATCCAACTGCTAAACAAATTAAAGTTATTATGACTTGTTAAATAACACTGTTCATTCCATTGCAAACCTTCCTCAAATAAATAGCATAAGGAAGATGTGGGAGTGAGTTTCCTTGACTACTTAGTGTTCTTTTAACCTTATCTTGATCATGTCAGATAAAAAAAATTACTTTCACAACATGAGTGTTTATTGTTTGCAAGACAGACACAAGCCTCTGCAAAGAACTGTGGGAGATTTTGAAAGTGGAGTTCTACTGCAAGGAAAAAAAAATATATCTTTAGAAAGGGGGGTTGTACTTTTGTTAAAAAAAAAAAAAGAAAAAGAGAAAGTGTGATGAAAAACAGTCAAAGCTAATGTCTCCATGGATCTTCCTTACTGTCAAGAGCTGAGTCTGTTCTGAGCGAAGCCTCCATAGGTGGACAAGTATTGTCTCCACCAACACAAATGTCAAAATTCCAATTACCATCAGCTGAGATGGGACTTGATCCTGAGAAAATTTTTAGCTTCGACTACATGAGAAGCACTGTCTAAATCCTGCTTATAGCCAACAGCACTTTTGCCTTCCACTCCTCCACACCTCAGAAGAGGTTCTCTCTTTAAACTCTTAACTGATATTTTCCCTGCTGTGGTCTTGGGAGAATCCGAGACCACGCAGACCACAATTACATTGAAATACTTTTTACAAAGAACAGAACTGTTTAATTTTCAAAAAATAAAAGTAAAAAGAAAAAATTTCTTCCTCTTACTGAAGAACATAATCTTGCTTTACCTGTCAGAGACAGCTGAGCTGCCTTTACTAGTTCATGCAAAATGCTTGGAGATCCTCCAATGGCTTTTTACAAAATACCAAGTGTTATTTTGCTCTGCTTCACTAAGCAGACTTTGTGACAAAATTCTCAGGGAGCTCCTGCAAAGTGCAAAAAGGTAACTTTAACTGAGCTGTCTGGGAGCCTGACATTAACCTTTCCAAACAGGCTTTGCTTTATGCTCAGGGCAGGGGCTTATTAATTGGTTGAATGAACCAGCCTGCACACTGAGGTATTACAGATACAATCACTTATCTCCTTACATTGGGTCCGGACATCTAAGTGCCTGAACTCCTATGCTTTTACCTCAAACAGCTTAAAAGGAGACTAGAGTCTGCATTGCTCGTCTTGTTTTTCCTCCCCAAACCCTGCAAGCTGCATCTTGCCAGAACATGGAACTCTTCTTAGATATTAAAGCTTTCAGACAGCCAAGTTCCTAAAGCAAACACCACTAAAGAATATGACAGCCCACACACCTGTAGGGCACTTACATTACAGACATCAGTACATGTCAGAAAGGTTTAAGAAGGGATAAAATAAACAGGCATAGAATTATTGCCCTTAAAATTACCCTATGGACTTCCCCCTTTTCCATTTCCCTTTTTGCCCCTCCCCCCCCCTTTTTTTTTTGTCCCTCCTTTAACACAGAACCAGAAAAACATGAACTATCAGCAAATCTTGAGTTATTGGGAGAGTCAGCAAAGTTGGACAAAACCATCACAGCATATCTCACATCAGAGCCAACCAGGGCTTGCATGCAGACCACCCACTACAAATATCAATAGACCTCATCAGTACAAAGTAGACTGGTCCTTAGTTAAGTCCATGAAACAAAATAGTTTCAGAGCCCAACTTAGGCATTATTGCCATCTCCCTATGTTAGTCATTTACAAAGCCAAGGTCCAGCCATCCCTAAATGGTACGAATGACAGCAAGAGCAGCTTAGCTCTCCACAGCAGGCAACCTGAATATTGCCCTGTGATGTTTCTGAGACTGTCATTTAGGTCTCCCAGCACAGACAAGACATGATCAAGGGCACTGCTGCTCCTAAACAACAGGAAGGTTTGATTTGAGAAAATTTCACCATTTTACACAGCAACTTACAGAACTCTTTATCTTTTGAAAGTCTCATGAAAACATCTAAGAGTTATATGTAAATGATATCAACTCTTTTGTTTTTCTCTCCTTAATCCTATTCTGTTAATTCATTTCAAGGCCTCGTACAGTATATAGGACAAGTCGAATAACAGCCATTAAAAATGTCGTATATAGCTATTGCTGAATAAACCTCAAAGTCATCATCTCCTATCAGCACCATTACAAATGCTGGTTGCAGGGTGAACTGAACAGCTGCATTTGAAATGTTTATATATCCATTCAAAAAAAACCTGAAAGTAATGTTTGGATCAGTCATTCTGAGGAGAGCATTTAATCAGTGTACAGCTTGCTTTCACTTATTGATTAATATGTCAGGTACGTGCAAAACAAATATCCCGCAGGACTTGGATTTTTGTATTGGATACAATAAAAAAGGACAAGTGTGACTTATTCAAATGTTCAATTCAAATTCATGAAAATTTTAATGACTGAGAATGATTTCACATTCAAAGCCTGTAGCTAGCTGTGTCTCTCAAGTGTTGGTACTGGGGGCCAAGGTGCTTTAGAAGAGTATGGCCAAAAGGTGAAAACAGGTGGTCCTCCCCCTCTACTCTAGTGAGGCTATGTCTGGAGCAGTGTGTCCAGTTCTGGGCTCCTCAGTTCAAGAAAGACAAAGAGCTTCTAAAGAACATCTAGTGGAGATGCAGGGCTTGGAGCATCTATGATATGAAAAAAGTCTGAGAGACCTGGAGCTGCTCAGCCTGGAGAAAAGTATCTATGAGATCCCTCCTCAGCCTTCTCATCAACTGCTGAAGTGTGGGACATGAGGCCAGGCTCTTTTCAATGGTGCCAGCAACAGGACAAAGGACAACGGGCACAAAATAGAACGTAAGAAGTTCTAAATGAACACAAGATAAAGCTTCTTTACTGTGAGGCTTACAGAGTATTTGAACAAACTGCCCAGAGGGGTTGTGGAGCTCATTCAGAAGCAACACACATAGAACAGAATATTAGAAAAAGATGATAAAAATGCTATATTATAATAAAATATAACCCTGCTGAATTTCACATCCATATTTTTCTTGTATTTGCTTTGACACATTCATCACATGCTCAACATATGTGATATGCACAGGCACTTGCCATGATATACTAATTTTTCCATTTTGCGTATCAGATGTTTTTCCCCTCTAACAACAGAGCATGTTATTTACATATGAGATAAATCAGATGAAACTGTTCAAAAGTGCTCCAAGTTATAGCTTGATAGAGCAAATCTAACCAGTCTTTAAGTACTCACTGAACTCACCGCTTATTGAAAAGATAGATTATGTCTGAACTTGGGAGTAGCTTACTCTCAGTTTAACTGATATTGATACATGACCAGTTTGTTCCAAAAATCTGAATTGCTTAAGCTATAAATGGATTTTTTTCCCTCCAAAGAACGTTGTCAAGAAGTATTAATGGAAAGATTTATTCAATAGTGGTCTTGTACCTACTAAAAATTTAATAGAAAGCTTCTACATTTATGAATTTATCTCAGAGAACTGTTCCAAGAGAATATCCATGATATCAAGCACTCACAGTAAGGTTTTGCAGTTTCAGAATGGCAACTCTGGTCATTTACTATATCTGCAACTGTACCAGAACATGAAACCCAGAAGAGTCCCGCTGTACACTTCAGCGTTGTCAGTGCTTCCATCACAGACATTCACTCTCAGCTTTTAGTTAGTGGAACTGAAATTATTGAAGTCTATCACTTTTTTGTTGCTGCATCACAACATCTCCTGACAAGTGAACAATTCTTCTCAGGAGGAAAGGGTTCTAACTTGTAAAATGGACACAGCTTCCTATCTACAGCTGTTGTCCAGAACAAAATATCATGTTAATAGCCTGACACCTGAAATCTGAGACAGAACACATGAAATGCATTTCTGTGACTCATCTGTGATAGTGGCACTGAGGGAAAGGATATAGACTTATTTACATCGTTTTTAATAGCAAATGATGCAGTGTAGTAAATAGTATGAATAATTCTGTGTGGAGAGGGAATGAAGGAACATTTGAAAAGCAGCAGACATGAGACACAGCACTACAAGCAGGAGCAGATTCCACCTACATTGGAAAAGAGAGCAGAGAATAATGAACAAGAAATGTTGCCCAGAAAAAAAAAAAAAAAAGAAACAGCAAAAAAAAGCTTCTTCCCCATTTCATCACCATTGAAGTCTGAGGCTGCTGATCAATTGTCTGCACTGGGAAACAAAGCAGCATTTTAAGAATATTGACACCTGGTTCTAGAATTATTCATGCAGAGGTTTCTTTGAAATTTAAGTGGCATTTCCTAAAATGTATACAGGTGTGTGGAGGCCAATCACTTCAGGATTAACTGTTCCTCAGAAACTTTAGCAATGATATGAAATTTGAAGCTCTTCTTGAACTTTTCTACTAATTCAGTAATTACTGCTGTGCCTGAAGCTGGCCCCTTTCCTGCAATTACTCAGCATGTACTTTCAGTCAAAGAGGTTAACGCCTGAATTTAGATTCCAATTAACAGCTAAGGTGGACTTTTTGTTTAAAGCTTAATAAACCAGGGACTTTCCCAGCATACTATTTCATTAGCCCCCATAGGCAAACACAGTACATGTTCCGGATGTCTGAAGATCTGCAGCAGAGCATGCTCAAACCGTGAGCAACTTGTCAGCTTTACGGGATATTAGGACTACACATACCAGCTGGGATCAAGCAGCTTACATGTGAGCACATGGGCACACCTCTTGCCTTCTTCAATGACTAAGAATGAAGGCTTCTCACTGATGCAATCTAACACGCAAAGAAAACACATATCCAAGTTTCAGCACTGAGAATGTGCTGAAAGTACTACATAAAATTCTATGTGTACAGCAAAAACTTTACGCATTTGCACAACAAGAAACCACATTTATTTGAAGGCTAGCTTTGACAGATATGAAGGGGTAAAATCCTCCTTAAAAAGGAGAAGCACGTGGGTTAAGCCACCTGTTTAAAAGCAGTGTCCTGATAGAGATGGACAGGGGCAGGGCCAAAGGGCAGGTGAAGTGAACAAGGTTGTGTTAGACATGTGATATTAAAAAAATTGAACAAAAGATTATGTCTTAGGATAAAAGAGCATAATAATATACAGAGGATTGCTCTCTTCCAACTGTCATTCTAAATGAAAACCTATGACCCTAGATCTTCCCCTAAAGCATCTCTGTGATGACTTCTAGACAGCTAATCTTGAAAGCTTTAAGGAAGCAAAGCTAGCAGGCATTTTCCTTTAGGAAGGACCAAATTAACAACTAAAAACAGTCCAATTGCCCCTGCATTCATTGCTGAATTACATTGATGCAAGAGCCTAATTGTGAAGACATGTCATTGTGCTGTACAAGGATTTTCATAGCAGCAATAAAATTTTCATTTTGCTTGTGAGGTCACCATCTTGGGCTCAGGAAAACTTTGAGTTCAAGACTGCTAAAAAACTGAAAGGTCTTCTGGAGCAACATCATCATTCACTTGAATTGTGTAACATTGCTCCCCAGGCCTTCTGCTGGACACTGTAGATTACAGGACATACATCTTGATAGACCTTTGCTCTAACCTGCTACAGCTGGTTCCTGTGCTCTCATATGTCCTCCTTTATTTTGGTTTTTAATTAGTTTCCTTGAAAAATGTTAATTTCAATGGAAACAATTATGCCACTTACATGCATGAGTTTACCAACATCCTCAGGAAATGCATACAGTCAGTTCACAAAAGGCCAGCTGTCTTTAAACAAATACACCATTAGGGCAACTAAAATAAGCTCACAGGATTTCTGAAATGCAATATGATAGGTAACCACTGCACTTGAATAGCTGCCCCTAACTTCAGACTTTACTTTCAGAATGTTTCCCTTTTGAAAATTTGGCCCTAGTTGTGAATACTTTTGAAAACAGAATGCTCTGACACATAACTTGTTATCTATGACAACACTTCCCATCACAAGCTCTTAGTCACAACTCCATGAGACTCCATACCAACTATTTCAGAATTCCTTGTATTAATGAAACTCTCTTATAATCCAATGCAAGAAGAATTACTATACAACATGGAGCTAAAGGAAGCAGAAAAAAATTTTAAACATTAATATAATTACTCCTTTGACCACAGAACAAACCACAAAACAATGTGACATTATACTCATTGTTTACCAGCCTACATTTAGAAAAGGAAACAAAAAACCTTACCATAGTATAAAAATATTTCCCCTTTTAACCCAGTAGTCAAAGTAATGCTTTTCAGATAAACTGGCAACTTGGAGCCAGCCTATGAGTGCTCCTTGCTTGCATAAAAAAAAGGATGAAAGGGGATTTCCTCATTTCATACCCAGACAGCAGCTACAAGAGTGTCTCTGCATGCCTACTTGTGGATGCACACAGTCCACAAAAACAACACAGGAAAGGGATGAAGAGATGAGGTTACAGCCCTGGCAGTGAAGGACCAGAAGGAAGGACAAGGCCATGGCAGGCTCTGGTCGGAGCACACAGGAGCTGCTCTGCCCCTGCACGGAACTGCACCATAACTCAGTAACATCTAAAAAGCAGAAGGTGAAGGGTAGCTTCTAAGGCTTATGGCACTACTAAGCTGTTATCCTCATCTCTATATGCAGGACCCAGTGCTCATTCACCCTCTTTCTTTCCGTAGTCCTCTACAGCTCTGCAAAGAGGATGCATTGCCAAATCCACACACGAAAGGAAGCTGGTAGATAGCGCACTGGCTGCTGGGGCCTTAAAGGAGGTCAGGATTTTTAGCAGCATTTTGAAAAGGTGCAGAGAGCATTAGTGTGGGAGACCAAGGTAGGCAAACCATTCAAGACAGCTGATGCAGTGGCAGTAGCAGATCCAACTTAAATTCGCTTTAGTATTAATTGTCAGGAAAGGATGAGATCAGTTTATGAACCAGGAGCGCTGTGCAGTCAAAAGTTACAAGCCCTAGTTGTTGCCACAAAGTAGCTAAAAGGCTTTTCTTTTCAAAAGATTAAACTTCAAAGAATCACAGAATAAGATACACAAGAAGTGGCATGTGCTTTTGCTTGATAATGTTTGATTTTCAGCCACTTCCTCCCCAG
This sequence comes from Phasianus colchicus, assembly GCF_987193195.1. Classification (NCBI taxonomy): domain Eukaryota; kingdom Metazoa; phylum Chordata; class Aves; order Galliformes; family Phasianidae; genus Phasianus; species Phasianus colchicus. Next base: position 24,598,617 of record NC_143445.1, on the reverse strand, counting down.
CTCTATCACACTGTAAATTCTTAACACCGAAGTTGCAACTAAGTAGCTGGTTTATAAGATAAATGACTTGGCATATGAAAGACTTTGACCAAAAAAATAGGGCTGCATAAAATGGATTGGAAGAAATGTGAATAGAAGAATACATTTACCAGTGTAGGAGACCAAGATTTTGCATACTTCTTGACCAAAGGAAGTGAATACAAAGTAAGAGATCAGTATGTGTCCGACAGGTTAACCCAGTGAGATGACATTTGCCTTGCAAAAAAACACACAACACAACATTTGAGTCAGCCTACAGTGCTACATAGGACCATTCTCCCTGTAGTAGCAAGAGTTTGAATTCTCACTGAAACCCGAAGGAAAGGAGGTCAAAGACATTGTGGTAACTAAGGGCCTAAATGAGTAAAATCTTGTGCATGTTGATCCCTAATGAAAAGAAAGGGAAACTGAGGTTGAGCCATTGGTGATTGAACTGCAAGAAAAGACAGTGAGAATATTCCCTCTCAATGCACAAGAAGCCTTGGGCTTGCTTTTGTTTAGACGCATTTTCTTGACAGTAACAGCAATTCCCTGCCCAACTCAGTGGGCTGCATGGCCAAAGAAAACCAAAGGAAAGAAAACTACACAAGGACCTCAGTCTGTTTGGAAACTGGGACAGGTCTTTCCCAAGACATGGCTAATTGAAGGTTCATTTCCCCTTTTGTTTTTCTATATCTAATGAACTAGGATCTCTGTGGCTTAACTCCATAAAGAGAGAGAGAGCTCCAAGGAAGATGGAAATATGACAGTGAGCTAAAAAAGAAATCATACCTCCTTTCATGATAACTACCACTAATAATATCACCATAATCAAGCCATACGCTTAGGAAATAGAAGCTAGAGCATATTTAGTATACCAGCTAGTCTTAAAATTTTTGTCATTCCTCCCAATAGCTCCCCCAGGGTTCCCACTTGGGGCAGATTTTTTTATTATCATTATTACTGCTTCATCCTCAAGGAGAAATAATATTTTCAAATACAGCTAATAAACAAGATATTTAACTAGTGCAAAGCAAAGCAATACCAATCGAAATGGGTGGAGAAAAGCAGCATTGTTGTGCTTATGACTAAGTTCAGCTACAGCATCCATACAGGAGCCAGTGGCCTAAGTCTCAAGTCCTCCACAGACTAAGACTGAGCTATTTGAGCAATCCTTTCTCCCTTGAGAAAAAATGAAAGCCTAGAAGCAAGCACACACCAGGTATTCTGGCAGCCATAGCATGGAACATCTCTCCTGAAGAAGTCAGTCTTGAGTCTATTGCAGAATTCTTCTGAACACTGTTCCCTGAGCAAGAAGTACAGTAATTTTAAAATTAATACCAACAATTTGCTCAATAACTTCAGGATGAGGAGGGAAAGAGAAACCTATACAGCTTTTCATTTTATTTCTTGTGAACGATTCATCTGCCACAATTCATGAGTGTGTGGCATAAAGCCCTGACTAAGCAAATGACTTCAAATTATCTAGTGGCAATTATGAACGAGAGAATGCATGCTGGAGGTAGGATGAAAGAAAATTAAGAGAGATTAATGTGAAATACAAGGTTATAATTAGACACAGGTATCTGTTTTCCATCTTCTTTTGCCCATGGGGAATTTGGAAAATAAATACTCATTTAATAAAATTCTCAACGCCAACAGAAAAGGAGGGCAACTTTTAAAAAGCTATGACAGTATTTGTCAGGTGGGCTGTGTTGCAATGGGTTTGCATTTCAACATGGACTGGATTGTAAGACAGCACAGCCTGCTATAGCATGTTGTGGCAATATTGGCAAAAAGAAATATTAAAAAAATGCATAGCAAAGGGAAGGTAAATAACGCAATGCTCCTCTATACTAGGAGGGTTTGTAGAAGCTCCCATGCATAGAAGAATGGAAGTTCCTAAGAGATGATCCAGGCAGTTTCACAAAAGGAAAAAAAAAAAACAGTAACAAAGCTAAACAGATTCTTCTTCTAAAACGTCCCAGACTGAACACACCCAATACGTGTTTTATAGCAGTTAATTCAGCAGCTGCTCTGTTCTGTCAGAAGAGAAACAGATGCAGATGGATGAACTGGCTCCCTCCTCATCTTAACAGCTACCTGGAAGATGGGAATGAGACAAGAACAGTAGGCCTGCAGGCAGGTGCAAAAGTAGGAACATGAGATCTTATTCAAGCACATACAATTCAGTACTGATTTTCCAAGCAGTTGTGTTATTCTCTCACTTGTTTGGGGGTATTACAAACATCATCAGCTAAGGAAACCTCTAGATGCCCACTGACAGATTCAGTACAATTCTAATTCTCTGTAACAGATTTTTCTGTTTTTAAACAAACCCCTTTCCACCAACTTATTGAGTAGGACAATTACCTTGCAAGTAAGAATTGATTTTTTGTTTAATATACACGCACATGCATAAGTTTCTCCCCTGTCTCAATTCCCATATCACCCAACTGAGTAGTTTCCAGATTCAATAGATCTCAAAATGCCCTATAGCAAGATCCCCTCATTAGCCTTCTAGAAATCCAGTGTAAGACTCTGCTGAAAAAATCCCCAAGAGTAAAACATAAAACTGCACCACCAAACACAAAACATGGTTTAGCATTCGTGTCTGTAATTGCAGGATAAGAACAATTTCTTCTTCATAGAAGAGATCACACAATCCTGCTAGGTACAGACATTTGTTAGGCTCTGTGTTTTAGCCCCATTCCATCTGGACCTTCAAGTTTCCTTTCATTTCAGGAGATTGTGGCACTTGATACTGCTAGCAAGATATCTTGGGCACAGATTGCCTACTATCTCTTTGAGGGAATGAAAGCTTTTCGCCCATCTGCAGAAGGCTTCTCTATACCAAGTAATAAAGCCCAGCATCCTTCCTCATCATTCATCTAACAATACAACAGTGAAGTCACAGACACATCAACTCTGTTTAAAATAAGTTGTACTTCTATCACAGATTAAACAGGACCCATGGAAAAGTAGCTTTGTTATTTACATTAATGGAGAGATATGGCTTGTGCTACTTCCCTGCACTGGTGCCTTCACTTTGAAAATGTTTTATATGGTTAAATCAAAAGTTCCTCTTGGAAATTTCTGGTCTTATATATCTTTCACTGTTCTCCAGCTAAATGAGATACATGCTTCCACACACATTCGCCTATTTCCTTCTCTTTTTCCGCCTGCTCCTTTCTCCCCAAGCTCCTGGCCCAGCAGTTGGAAACCAGATCATGTGCTACAAGTGCAGGATCATTCTCTCCTGCCCTTTTCCATCAGCATCACCAAACGAAAAGCTTGTGGGACCTTTGTACCTGCCCCTACAGCATAGCCCCATGCCATCAGGATGTGCTGGCTTTTAGCAGGGATGTGTAGGTGGAAGTAGTGGGATCAGAGTTCTTCAAGAGAGCATCTCTGCCAAAGACACGATACAAAACTGCACTAATTGCCCACCAGCAGGCCTTTCACTGAGATGAGACATGAGTGAGAATGGCAGGATCTGGCCAGCTGTCATGGCTCTAACCAGAAAGAGGTTTTCTTTAATGGCGTTAATTCTGAGACATAAACAACTGTCTGTCAGTCATTATGGCATGCAGGTCCTCACATCTCTCTAAAATGCTAAAAACAGCATCTTACAAACAAGGAAAATGAGTTATTAAGCAATTGGAAAATGATTATACAATTATGTTCTGTTTGGGTACCATTAGTCACAAGGAAAATGGAATATATGCAAGCTTTAAAAGTGAATTACTCATATGAAATTATGTCTGCTGAGAGCCACTTCTCCTTTGGGGTTCAATATCTCTGGTGCAAGACTTTCAAAGGAGACGGAAAAGATTGTTATGAGGCAGCATAAGTATAGGACTCGGATTTGGGTGCTGTTCCAGTTGGCAACATTGAGCAAGATACAACCAGGATTAAGTCTGAACCAGCATAAACAGCCATAAACCAACTGATGTTAACAGAGCTAAGCAAGTGTGTAGCAACACAGACAACAGCTTCTGCCTCCTATTGAGAGAATTCACAAGAAATGAAAGTCTATCAACTTCACAGATTGCACGTTCCGATTCCAACAGTCACACCACGGAAATGATCTGTCCCACTCGTAGAGCACATTCACTTCAAACTAAAGCTGAGCCCTCTTCCTTCATCTGCCAAGACTACTCCTGACAGACCATTTTCATGCCAGGCTCTGTAACCTCCTTGCACTCCTTGCCTTTAGTAAGATGAGGGTGGCCTTGACTATGCTTTTAGATCTCTGCGGGCTGCTTTTGGTCTCTCCATCATACATCAGATTTTATTTTTTTTTTAATGCAGTTTAAATTTCAGTTTAAGTTCTCTGGTTATCTTTGCTGCTTGTACATTTCAAACACTTCAAGTTCTCTCGTGTCAGCATTAAACATTTCACACAGGCGTGGCCTCAGCAGATCTGATAATAATTATGCACTTTCCCTGACCTTTTTCCCAACCTTCCTGTAAACAGGCACAGTATTACCCTTCTCCCCACCCCCCCCCACCCCAAAAAAAGAGTAGTTTTGTAATATAATACTCAGTCTTAAACTCTGTTGTGCCTGACATGCTGCTCCACTGTGTCTCTTAGAATGCTTTTTACTACTCCTTTAATGTAGTAAATGAAAGGGTGTAATACAGGGCAGATAATAGGCAAGATTACAGATTATGTCTTCTTGTCATTAACTGAAACTAAGTGCTATAACAACAAACATCTACTCTGCCAAAAAAAAAAATCTTTGACTGTAGGTGACATACAAACAGACAGGGTTAATAAAAACCAAGCCTCTACTGCTGATCCAGTTCAAGTTTAATCACTGCACCCACCCAGAGCCTACTCTAATTTCACTCCTTCACTTCCTCATCAAGCAAGCATCAACTTACAGTAGGTACTCTTCCCCCCAGTCACAATCTTCTTCACTTTATTAAACACTTCAGGACACAAATACCATCTTCAGGAGTACCTTGTGCTCGTATTATTATATAAATGCATCCTTTCTAGTTACAGAGCAACCTAGCCAGCTCCTTTGGCAACTGAAGGATGAGAACTGGATCTGCCATGGTATTTCACAATCCTCACTGAGAGCACAGGAAAGGGCTCCAGCATGGACAGTGAGTCACAGACTGTACCACGGCTGGAAATCCTCTCCTTGCCTGGACAAACTATTGTTTGAACAGACCCAGCCAAAGCCCCAGGCACATCCCTTGAGTTTGCTAAGCCAGTCACTCCCTATCTCTGCTGCCAGGGCAGTTGCATGGATGGGTGCAGCCAGCGTGCCTCCTCCACCGCTCCCACTGCAGATCCCAGTGAGGGGTAGCAAGCCAAGCTTGCTGCAACTTGCTCTGGAAAAAAGCAGCAGAGAAACCTGTAGCTGGTACCTTAACAATGGCAGCAGAATTAAACAAACATCTTCTTGCTCCCTGCTTATTTTGCTGATACACCCTCACAGAAGCACACTAATATTTAGGTATCATCAGTAAATAATATGCCCTGGATAAGAATATTTCAGTTTGTTTTTATGAACTGTATGCTCTGGGCCAATACAAATCCAGAGCTCCACCAAACCTTCAGGTCAATCAACACCTGCCCAGAGTATCAATCCCAACCCAGTATCAATCCCCAGAGAAGTACCATGAACTTCCACAGCATTCTGCCAAACCCCATCAGCTGAGAAAACCATCCTGATGAGCATCCTGTTCTCAGCAGCGATTCACCCTCATCAATACTGCCATTAATATTTTCTAAAGCTGCTTAAATATTGTTAAGGAGCTTTTTAATAAGCATGCATTGAGATAAGTCATCTTGGGGCAGTGAAATAAATGGAGAAGGCCTGCTGCAAAGTTAGAACTGAAGTGTTGCAAAACAATTCTGTAAAATGTTTTATATTTTGTATAATCTCTCCCCACAGAACCTCAGTGGTTCACATTAAACACCATAAATCAGACCACCTGGGGCTCCCCTATGATTATTGCAGCTGCATGCTGCAAGCTCCTGTAGAAGCAATGTTCCCTTTTCTTGTAAGAAAGTAATAGGGCATAGCCCAAGTCTGCCAGAAAAAAAAAAAAGCACATATCAAAAGCAGGCCTTGAACAAAATCAGTTTCTGATGCATTCGTTTGCTCTGCAGGTACATGGCAAGCTGACAGTCAGAATCACTTTGTCCTCATTGATCACCAATGCTTTTGCCAGCAAGGTGAGTAGTATGTGGAGCAGTCCTTTCTAAAGAAACATCAATTCAATGGGAAATTAAACCAATACATTTATTGCTGTATTTTCCCCTTAGTGAATTTCAGCAGTTGGAAGCTCTGAAGCTCTCTCCTAGAGCATCCAGCCCTGCTCCTGGACAGAGCCCCATGGGTCAGCAGCAAGTCAGCCTCAGAACCAGGCAACTGGGGACTTCTGTCACTTTCTAAAGCCATACTGTCATTGCCCAGAGAAACCTTAGAACCTACCTACCCAAAAAGTGATATTAAAAGATATGTATCTTTTTCCTCAGTAATATAATCATAATCTTTCTTCACTTCTGTCATAATCCTTAACCAGATTGCCATCAATGGTGAAATGTGGATAACCTGTGATCAGACCCATATTCCCAGCTTCTCCTTCAGAAAGCTGACTTTGGCTATGGCCTGTCTGTCCAAGGACATGCTGGACTCAAGGAACAAAGAGGAATGAATCATAGAATCCTTAGAGTTGGAAGAGGCCTTTAAAGGTCATCTAGTCCAACTCCCCTGCAGTAGAAACAGGGACATGCACAGCTAGGTCTGATCCAGCCTCGCCTTGAAAGTCTCCTGGGAGAGGGCATCAACCACATCTCTGGGCAACCTGTTCCAGTGTTTCATCATCCTCGCTATAAAAGATTTTCTTCCTTATATCCAACCTAAATCTACCCTCATTAAGCTTGAAATGGGGAATGAAGGCTTCCAGTGAACTGTATGAAAATCACCTAGACAGAGATTGGATTGCAGAACAAACAAACTCTGTTTTTCCAACATCACTTTACCTTGTGTATGTTTATGTTTGCATAGGCTGAGTCAGAGCATTCAACAATTACTTAAGGAAGAGGTCCTCAGTTTTTAGATACTCCTAAACTTCCAACCTTTTTTTTCTTTTTAATAAATAACAAGCTCCAGTTATTTATATTTCAACACCTTTGCCTTAACACTCCACTATGAGACCTTCAGAATGGTCATCTGTCTGATGGGGAGCGTATTATAACCATCAGTCACTTGGAAGGAAGATTGTAAAGAAACACATTGTACAACCTCTGTCCAACCTGAAGAGTTTTGATCCTATTAATACATTTCTGTGGAAATATCTTGCCTCGATATCAGCGTGCTCAAAACATACATCTGCTCAGAATGCTCTGCAGGAAGTGCTGTCTTCTCCCACCCTGGGCATAATGTCCCAACTACACAATAAAATAAGGAGTGGATCTTCTTGCTGGGCTTCATTTAGTATTTTGTTTGTGGACTTGATCTGTTCACACAAATGGACAAAACACATGCACATACTCAAAGACAGGAGATTACTGATTGAAAGAAAGCAATGAGAAGTGTTTGCTGGAAAAGGGACCAGAGAAGAATTAAGTGCTGTTCCTATTCAGGAACGCAACAGAAAAAACACCTTGTCAAGTTCAACTGCTCCCTGAAAGGAAGCGATTCCCCCACCTTCTGATGTAATTGGTTTTATTTTTCAATAAATATATTCAATATATATTATGTTGTTATATATGAATGTTGCTTTGCAACTATAAAATTTATTATTTCACTTTAAGATTATTATTTCTAAACTTCAGCTCTCACTTCTTGAGCACTTCTTGAGCTCTGACAGCTCAGTGAAACACGTCACATTTGATGGCCAAGAAAAACAAACCCATGGGCAGGAGTCTCCCTCTATTGTGGCTCATTTATAGCAGTCAAGTAGCAGCAAAGCAGAAGCATATCAGCAGAAGACATCTTACATCAATGGACTTTTTTTTCAGTCAGTTGACAAAGTAGTCTTCTGCTCCATCTGACAGGGAGGAAGTATATCTGGAAGCCTACCAAGGGAGAGGAGGTTATGGTCTGAGCATGCTGCACTCTTATTCTAATGGCAAGAATGGATGCCTAGGACTGTCATAACTGGGAATTGATGCCATCCTAGAATGGAAGAAGCAGGCCTCAAGAATCATCCTGATTTTCAAGCCATCAGCAAGAAAAATTCATTTTCTCTCCAAGCAAATTAGTTACAAGAAAAAACATCCTGCCTACCAGCCCGTCACCCTGTTTGACAGTACCTGTCAAAGATAAAATCTTTCAATGAATTAAAGAAGGGGAAAGGCCAATCCCTCCTAGTTATGGTGCTGTGATTTACATCAGTATAATTATATCTTCATTGCTCTGGGAGATTGACTATACCTCCAGGGAAATGCTACCAGTACGTAAGAACTTCTCTTTTTTAATTGATATAGATCTGCTTCCGTATGTCTAAACCTATTAAAACACACTAGAACAAACCAAGATTAATAGAAATACAGTGCTAGGCTATAGTTCAGATTAGTTAAATGTTAAACTAATTGCATTGCCTACTTCCCAGTATTTAAATAATAGTACGCTGCAACTGGGTCATGGCATTATATTATAGGACTAATATATAGATCTTTTCCAGTAGCAGAACTCTCTCCCAGATTGATCTCACCTTATATTTAGACCCTCAACTCATACCTAAAGCTTAGTCATTATGAAACTTGCCTACAATTCAGGTCCTAATATCAGTATAACCTGGAATTTACTGCAATCCTTTCCCTCTGAAAAGTGCCCTCATTAAATCAATGAAAACTACCATTCTGAGGGCTTCATCTTCAAACAGTGAAATCAATCCCCCCTCATCACTAGCAGGCTCTTCAGCTAGAAAAACACCGAGCACTTGAGGAAACTGGTGTAAAGATGCAGAATGCATGCTGCGCACTTCTCTGGATACACACTCAAGTCAGCTGAAGTCTGACGCCAAGTCACAAACATGATAACAGCCAGCTTTTGGAAGAGCCTTGTGCTAACTGTGGCCTAAGCAATTTGTCTCAGAGCCATTATGTCCCACTTTTACTCCCCGAAAGAGGACCTGAATCATCAAATTAAACTTCTCTATAGCACTTTACTGCAATACATACGTGCCTATAGTTGGGAGCGTTCTTAGCCCTTAGAAAGAATAAGGTGGGTAAACTGTGTGCACATATACACAGTCCCATGCTTGGGAGGGTTTAAGTTTCTTATGGCTGCCTACAACATGCTTTCTTCGTGATCCTCCAGTCAGGTGGCTGTGCAGAAACAGTTCTGATCAAGAATAAGTCCCCACCTTCAGTGCTTTATGTAGCATTATACCAGCACAAATCAACATAAATGTGAAAACGGAGCAAGATAAGTGGAAAAATCTATAGTGGTCAAATAAAAGCTTCGTGATAATGCACACCTTACTCTCACACTACATCCCAGAATTTTAAAATAAATACTAAATTTTCCCCTTATCTTTTCAGTCTCCCATTGCCTATAGAGCTTTGTCAACATGCTCTTTAAGGCGTATTTGCATTTGCTTCAGTTGGGTTAGAAATTTACATACAACTTTGTAGCATTAGATCCTTAAAAGGGATATTTGTTGGGAAAACATTATTTAATATATATGTGAGCATATATCAAGCCGTAACTAACTTCCTATCAATTAACTCTTGGAAACACCTTACATTCTCACAGTATCAAGTTCTCCTGTCTCCATTCTAACACAAAGAAAACAAAGTTAGACAAAATATAACACAAAAGACAAAAAATCAAGTCTCTCCTAGATTAAAACTTCTATGCTTCCAGCCTGTTTGAAGATGGTACAACACGGGTCCTGCACTTCACCTATGCACAAGGAACCCATTCATTTCTTCTGGGCACAAACCATCCCCACACTTTCCTTGGACAGCATTTCACCCAGCAGGCAGAAAGGATGGCTCCTGATGTATGTAAATATATCTATATCTTTGGGGCTCCTCCTGCATCCACCCATTCACAAGTAAATTACCAAGCAGCAGGATATAACTTTGAATAGCTTTGCTTTTGCTGATATAACTTCGACCCTTGATGATAGTTAATGTCAGGGTTTTTTTTTTGCATTCAATTAATTTAACGGTCCAGATTTTTAATTTGCATTTCATTTAACATTTCAGATTTTTAATTTGCCAGATATTGTTTATCAAGTATTCATTTCAGCGCCTTTCACTGTATATACAGTGAATACTCCTCAGTAATTAGTGTGCAGTAAATTAATTCTCTCCTTGTTCCTTCATCAGATATTGGATTAAGAAACTTCCAGTGTACCAACATAGTGAGTTAGATTAGGAATTTCCCATCCATAATACCTTTGTTTAATATTTGTCTTATGTATGTTATGCTGCCTTAATACTTTACAAGATAAGAAACGTTATAGTTAGAAGCAGAAACCTCCAATTAATTCGAGTCACATATTTGTTTGAAATTAGACTCAAATCTGTTCACAGCTTCTGCATTTTCTGCTCCTTTAGACATTCTTACATTTTCCTTAAGAAAAAACAGCTGATTTATTTATAACAAAGGGCATTTAAATCACCTGATGCTTTTTCAACAACTGCCATGAGCATTAAATCAGATCCAAAGTACACAACCAGTTACAGACCTGTCCTCTGTGTTATGTCAATATGGGCCAATGACCAGCAAAGGTGTCCTCTTACAAACGCAGGGAAAGTAACACAAGCTCAATAGAAGGGCAGCACCACCACAGTCCACTGAAATTATGCATGTTTCGCAAACATTTTCACAGTTCAGTTCACCTTTTCCACATCAACCAAGACACACTGCATGCAGACAGTTGTTCCTAGACCAGTGCAAACTGAGGTGAACACCTTGGTCAGTGATTAAGACTCTTCTTCACAAACTATAGACAACTTTCTCAGATAATCCAGTAAAACTCACCCAATACCATGCTTTTGATATTCCTGTCCAACTGCCCGAAATGTTAGAAAATAAGCGACATTTTTTTTTTGTCTATTCAGATAGAATTGAAAATTTAATACGTTGAATGCATTTATTCTTTTTGCTTCAAGCAAAAAAATCTCTGCCACTTTCCACAACAGTGCACAGTACTTGCAAAGAGCAAAAATGAGCCTGAAGATCAGGTCATTCATTCCCAAAGGTTATTCTAACTAACACCAAATCATTCTAACCGCCCTAAGTTTTTGTCCCTGCTATTTCTCAGTGTCTGTCTTATTAACTTACTTCACTGATTAACAGAAAATCTCTTCTCATTTCCTGGCTAAGTTTGCTCAGACCACTGCAAGCTCACTTGGTTTTAATCATCCTTAAAATACTATTGAATATAAGTAGTACATCCACACAAAACTGAGTATGTTCCTACTGCATGCAGTGCCATCCCTTAAGGGACAAGAGCTTTTTTCTTTTTTTTTTTTAAAAAAAAGGATTAATGTAAACAAAATACTTAAACCAAGGCAAGCTATAGGGCTGATTGCAAAGACATAAAGATTTGGCTCACTTCCATAACAAAGAAGTCACCTTCACATCAAAATATTTGACATATGAAAGTGCATTACTCCAGGTAGCAACATGAAATAGATTTCCTTTCTCATACCTGATGGCAATTACTTTATGCTCAGTGTTACATGCAACAACAACAAAATAGTAACAACAACAAAAGCCACACAAGCTGTTAATAAATTTGTGATAGATGCAGTATGTGTAGCATCAGTCAGTCAGAAGTACTATGAGCCTACTCACTGATCAGAGCATGGTTCTGGCCAATTTAAGTGATATGTCCCCTCTTTTACATGGGGATAATCAACTGAAATTAGGCTTCAGAGTAACTTCCTTCATACTTTTGGACCAACCAGTGGAAGCTGTTTCTACTGTCCAAGTACCAAGTTGATAACAGATTGTATTTCAAATTAGCTATAAAGTTGTCTACTGGCATAAACTTTCCCAAGAAGGGAAAGACCTCTTTGCTCTGCACACCCCCCAAAGATTGCTAAATCTTAGCACATTCTGGTGCCCTGGAAGGACTGGGAGAAAGACAGTATCCATTAGCTTCAGTGAAATATCATTCTACCAGGCTCTGGGCCACCAGGAGATGCTATGTGCTTCCTATGGAGGCATGAAATGCAGAACAGCATGGCACTGGGCGATGTGAATCTTTCAGGAGCAGAAACGTTGGAACCTCTTGGGAGCAGCATTCATACCTGTCAAGTTTTCACACCATGTATAAAACAACAACAAAAAAATCACCCAGTGGCATCTGAAACATTCAGATGTTCTTTTCCATCCTTCACCTGTCACCACTCACCAGCTTCAGACACTGGAAAAGGTTCAGTGTTCAGCTGGGGCTCGCAACAGGTATACGAACACACTGAATTCTGCAGAAGTCCCTTCAACTCCCATAGCATGAAATAAGGTTAGCATCACAAATACTGACCTTCTGAGGCTTTAAAAGAGGGGAGGCAGCTGAAACACTTATAAGTAGATTCTAAACAGCAAGTGTCATGATTGTCCCAGGTTAACTTACATAGGGATGTTGGGATGTGGGTATCACTATGTGTTTGGGAGGAAGAGAACACACCTGGCCCCAGGCCCACCAGCACTGCCTGGGATTTCACACATACCTCTGAAGCATGGCAGGGGCTTTGCCTCCATCCCCTATAGCTATCTGCCAATGGTCCCAAAGGAGGCACGATTTACCCCAAAACTCTGTATTAAATTCAACAAAAGAAAACCAAACATCAGCATAGCAAAGGGCTTCCTAAGCTGAAGCCACTGAACAAAAGCAGGCCTCTAAGTCTGTGACAAGCTGATAGGAATATTTGGGCCCATCAGTTCAAGTAACGCATACAAGAAAATCAATTATCTTACAGAAGTGCAAAGAGTGCTGTGAAGACCTTAATGTCGTATTTCTCTTTTAGCTGCAAGTCTTACTATGAAATATGTTTTATGTAGTGTTTCATTTTACTTAGAAAACGTAGGGTTCTTTTCTTCTAAAACCTTCAGCTTATTCAGTAAATAGCATATCAGGATAAAGAGTCTGTGAGTATGCCAAGGGAAAGTATATCTTTTGAATTAAAGGATCGAAAACTCAGTCAGGCAGAATACTGGTTGCTCTCAAGAACATTATGGGAACTAATGAAAGAACCTGATTTCCTGCCTTATACAATTAAGTAATCAGCTGCCTTTGGTTACCCCTAACAACTTGCACAGACAAGGGGATTACTAAGCAAACAGACTGCAGCATTTCAGAATACACAGTCAACAGGAATGCTGAAATGACATGCATTCCCAGGGGAGTCACTACCTTTTCAATTTTAAGAGAAGGAAGCAGGATTATTGAAAATTTGAGAGCTGGCAGATCTTTACAGAAGTGCTTTGGCTGATGTAATGTGTGCTATCAAAGCTAAGTACAAAAATAACCCTTGCCATCTGCAGAATACTCCCCTTACTACCTACTCTCCAAGATTCAGTGAATTCCTAATCTGGTTCGAAAGAAGGGATGCTTAGATACACTATAAAGCTGTCTTGTTATGTCCAGAAAAGGTTCGTGCTTTCAATAAGCAGCATAATGTCATGGCATACCACAGTGAAAAAATAATGATGTTAAACGAATGCCCTAGCTTCAACTATGGATAGCATTTGTATTTCTGAAAAATAAGGAAAATATTTCTTAGACTCTTCAGAGTGACTGAGCAGTCTGCATAAGTAGAAGATTAGCAGAGGACATCTCCCCCACCTGTTGAGGATGTGCTTTTCAGAAGCACCCAGTGATCACTGGAAATTTATTAGAGATTTGTGACTCCAGCAGAATCGCTGCTTAGTAGATTTGGGAATCTGGCCCTAAAATCAACACTCTGAGGAGCAACGGAAAAAATACAGCTTAGCTTTCTCACAGCAGGGGAGCAGTATTTGGGGGCTTCTTTACGTTAACAGACTTTTCCGCCTCCTCCTCAGCTAATTGGTACTGCTGGTAGCAGGACTGCCAGCACCATAACAACACTTCTAATCACCCCGCAACCTTCTCAGGAGGGCAAGGGAAACTTCTGATACTTTTCCAGGAGGTCACTCAAACCTGTCAAATAAAACTTTGGAAGTCTGCCAGGGAAAGGAGGTAAGGAAGACATTTACAGTTTGAGGAGAACGAAAAGGTAATAGGAGAAAGAACATGAGCCATATTCTTGTTCTAGAGTGACTGAATCCACAGTGTAAAGAAAAATTCAAATGATACACTTGTCACTTGAAACTTCGAATGGAGCACTAGAACTGCTGAATGGATAGTGCTTCAGAAATAAGGTAAATATTCACTCTCACTTGCTATTATCAGTTGAGGCACCAGAGACATTAAATAAACATCTGTGCAGTACTGGAAATACTTCCAAAAGTGTAAGATAAAAACATCAGCATTGCCAAATGATAGAGTGGAAAAAAAATCTTGTCGTTGAGAGACATGGAAAGTGAAATTCACTGTAAAGTACGTTGCCTCTCCTGGATAATAACAGTGTAATTCTCCCATACCATCTGTCTCCACCATCCTCAACCACAGGGTGATCTGGTTATCGGGAAGCCCCTGTTGTTTGCTAACAACAGCACCTGGCTGCTTTTTGGTGGTTTACTTCCTGCTCCTACAGCATCAGCTTCACGGGGCTCAGGTGTATCTGCAGAGTCAGGTACAGTAATAATCTTACTTGGCCAGTGGTGTTAAATTCAATTCATTAACTGGGCTACAATTATCCAGTTAACATAATTAAATCTACCCTGAAACACCAATTTCTTTATAACTAACAGTCATCCTAGCACTTCATTCTGGATGGAACTAGATCTGGTTCTAAAATTTCTAATTATTTAACTTTTTTCCTTCCCCCAGTGTCCTCAGGTGTTAAGATCTGGGCAGTGTGGAACCCTGTGCTATTGGGCAGGTGGGATTTATAAAGAGGATTAGAAATCTGACATCAGAGATAGGATTAACCATCAAAATACAGCCTAAGATCTTTCTGTTGTGCTGGTGGGACAGATTTAGTTGCAAAAGGATCCTGTTCCAATTCCAGACAGAAGTACTGAACAGGCCACTTAAGTTTTCTTGTAATCTGATGTGTAAGGTCAGCCACACTTGCTCTATTGAAGAAAACTAGGAGAGCAACCTTCATGAGATACCATAGTGCTGCCTCCCAGCTCAGACCCAAATCCCAAACCAGCCTCAACTCTAATCTGGCCAGAGCATCACATAGAAACCAAACTAGCCATAGCTACCATCTGTCTGACTTGGAGTACAAGCAACTTTGTTGGTACAATAAACCTGTTCCTCAACTTTTATCAAGCACAGTTGGGGATACAGCATCACCCAGCCCTCACATCACTTTTAGTACACACTGCTGACTGATTTCCCAGCACATTAGAAATCTGACACTTCGCCATGCATAGCTCCTGCTCTCCCTAGACATATTTTTGTCCCACCTGTCAATCTCCCCCATTCCATGCTGCCTCTTCAACCTCCTAAAAGCATGAGCTGTGGAGCCAGCAGCCAGGACTGACGCGACCAGGTTTGGGTTTTTGAACACTGTTTTTAGAAAGAGATCATTTTCTGCTGTTTAAAACAAAAATAAAATCAGACTACATCTAAATCCATGCCTTAAATTCTCTCCCTTCCCAGTTTACTGTCATTCTCAGTCACTGTTGTCCATACCACCATCTTTCCCATCACTTACGTCCATCCTGTCATCACAAGTATGGGGATCTCACCAATATCAGAGGGTAATCTTGGATTCAGAGCTTCCTCTGGAGTTGTACAACCACATTATTAACAATTTCTGCAGTTCTGCATAACATAAGTATCTTAAGCCAACCTTTATCTCAGATATCATTTCCTGCCACAGTTCTCTGGCTACAATAGCACCCAATGTTCTGTTGTTATCCCACTACTGGGCAGAAATCATTTCTTAGCTTCTCTTTTACTATGTGACCCATTTCTCCATTGGTTTGCCTTGTCTATTACAAAGATAAACATATCTTTCTTGCCAAGGTCTTTTACTGCTTATCCTTGACCCTCTCTTCTGCACAGCCATCCCAGTATACCAGCCTGCAACATCTGTTACATTTACACTAAAATGCCTTCATGATTTCAACCACATTACCTTTGTGTTCAGCAAGTTTCTTGCAAGGACCTGTGAACCTATTTGTTCATTTCTGCTCTTTCCCAACAACCTCACCAAAAACCACAAGTTTTGACAACTCACATTTTGTGGCCACTGCTTTTCATGCTGTTCAGTAATATCCCAGTGCTCTTCCACATTTTTCTATCCATTCCTGGTTCTTCTCTAAAGTTGTAAGCTCTTTGAAGCAGCAACTGATGCTGTATCCCACGTTTGCCTAACACAGCAGTTCAGCTTTCTGCTGAGGTACTACAAATAATGAGCATCTGCAATTTTCATCACCACAAGATACCACTGATGAAGAATTCCCATAGTTCCAGGAAGCAGAAGATGTCACTTCTGGATGTATAAACTGTGAATTTTTTAATTATCATAGTGTTGTTTTTTTTTATTATTATTATTGGGAGATCCATGTGCTCCTACTATGTATTATTTTGTGTTCCCTCTTGAAGAGTTTATTGATGACCCTTTTCAAGCTACTGGCATCACGGCATCAAGGAAAACTATCTTCCTATGCATATTGATAAAGAAATAAAATTCCTGTGAAAGAGGGAGGTCTCGCATTGTTTGTCCATTGTTTTCATCTGCTACATCACCAATTAGAAAGTTTACGGTAGAACGTACAGCAATAGGTGATCTAGATTTTTAGAAGAGGTGGTTGGGCAGCAAACCAAGGAAGACAAACAATCTAAGCAAGCGCCAGCATGGGAGAAATAAAGGAAAGGAGGAAAGGATTTTAGCCTTCACAAAGAGTCCAATTCCTAGACAAACATCAGATACTGAAGTTAAAAGAATTTTCCACAAGATGCTAAAACAACGATAATCTGTTTATCCTTGAAATATCTGGGACTGCTCTTCGAGTACTAATTAAGTCTGTAGAAATCAAGCATGGGAGAGGATGAAAAGGGAGGAATGAATGACTTCAAATGCATACTGCCCGTGTAGTAAAATCACGGCAGCAAGATCTGCAGGTGTCTAGAAGGATAACTGTGATATTTGGTTATTTATAATACTAGCCCTTTTTATTAGGATAAAGTATTTTTTATTGTAGAATTGAAATCTAAAAGTGTGATATGCAAAATGAAGCCTCCCTTCGCTAACCAGCATTATTCC
The DNA here is from genome assembly GCF_987193195.1 of Phasianus colchicus. Taxonomy (NCBI): domain Eukaryota; kingdom Metazoa; phylum Chordata; class Aves; order Galliformes; family Phasianidae; genus Phasianus; species Phasianus colchicus. The sequence goes on along the minus strand of NC_143445.1, from coordinate 24,581,294 downwards.
CATTCATCTAGTGCTGACCTGCTGTGAGATTTACAGAACTGCTGGGTTATTGCTCAGCTCAACACATCTCTGGTATAGACAAACAAAGCTGAAGATGATGGATTGGTTGTATGCAATTCATTTGACAAGCGTCAGAAAGTGGAGAGCAGGGAAGAGGGGAAAAAACCTTTACTGAAGCCACGTAACCTGAGTTAATGAAATTATATTTAACTTAGGGTGTGTATTTAGACTCGATCTTACCTTGGTGACTTAGCCATTAGTAGGAATTCATTGTTTACCTCCATGATTCTTATCGGTACTTAGGCAGTGTTTGCACGTGATTTTCAACTGATTGCTCAACATGCTCTGTGTTAAACTGTTTTGAAATAAATGAAAACACAGCAAGATCACAGAGTGCTAATCTCAATTATCTAATCTGCTTAAAACTGCATAGTTTCTTTTCTTATTGAGGCAACACTACGGCTTCCTCTATGGGCAGAACTGTACTTACTGATGCCAAACCAGACATCTGTTTCTTCTTTTGCAGGAATAAAACTTTGCTACCAGTGAAATGGAAACAGTTGTTATTCCAAATTACATTTCTTAGGTCATTTGAGGATCACTCCTCAAGAGGTAATAATCCCCTATAATGATTATGGACTCCTATTGACATCCATTATAATTGTGGGCATTTGATTTACATAGAGTCCCTTCCCCCCAAAAAAACAAAACACTCTGACAACCTGATCATAGGATAAATGACCTTCATACATCTCAGGAAGCTGGATAGCTCCTGGAAGTCTTTACAGATCAAAGGAAAAAACCTCAATATTCCAACTCAGAGACTACATTCCTACTGATTCCAGTGCACAGACCCTGTCCAACAACTCATAAAAAGAGCAGAAGAACAAACGAGTTCCTATAAAATACAAGGCCAATAAGCAACCTATAAAAACACTGGATTAAAGAAAAGTTACAGGCAGGTTTTTTTGCATATTTTCATGCATTTAAACTGACCAGAGAAAGAGCAGTCAGAGCTCTCTCACCCAGAATGAATATGCTTTAGCCTTGTGCAACCATTCCTAAGATCTCAGCTGGAGTACCGCTGAGCTTCATAGCCTAACTCCCCAAGCAGCTTCAATTTTTAAGTCAAATTCTTTCAGAAACAGCACTCAAGGAAAAATTAGCAGCTGAAGAGCAAATGCAGACTTCAGCAAGTTCGTACATTAGTCTGCCAAGATCCAGTGTCTGTTGTTGTTCATTTGTTGTCTTAGACAAGTTTACTGTTGGGATACATCTTTCAAGCAGCTGGATATAGCTGCTCTTCCCACCTCCCCCTTACAGTCTGATCTTCCCCAACGTACTATTTACCATCTAGCATCCCATTGCCTCTACAATTAGACTCAGACATGTTTTCTTTCAGGATTTGCGACTATCCGTTGCTTCTCCAAGACTCAACACAAGTATCACACACAGGCAGTGCCACTGAGGGAATAATCAGCATTCAGCATAGAGACCCTGGAGAAGTCCATTAGAGCAGCAGGAGCTGGAGCAGCACTGGCATTTTCATTACAGCGCACGCTGGTGAGGAAGGGCCCATCTCAAGATGGAGCAATTGAATGGCAAAAAGGCTCCGTAGGTTTGCTTAAGACTTCCTGAAGTCTCAGCACTCTCCTGATGACCTTTTGAGACAGATCTTTATTACAGCTTTTCAGCCAGGAGTTCAAAAGGAGTTGCACTGACAAAATAAGAGAGATGATTCTATCCACGCCCCAGAGCACAGCTTGCCAGAGTGGTTTGGAATTATCTGGCAACCTTTTCTTCTTCCATACAACAACATGAATACTCAATCAAGAAGCAGAAACGAACATAAAGGTTCAGAGACAATCCCTGGCTAAGCACCGACATTTGCATGCTGTCAGAATTATTTGAACTTTTTGAATCTGCAAAGTGAGGTTGCCTATTTCCTAAGAACCACCACTGATTACGTTCCTTATGATATAATCAGATGAAGAAAATCCAAAATGCTGATTTCCCCTCCACCACCACCCCCTACCCATATGACACAATTTAGTAATAAGAAAACTATATTCAAATAATAAGAGGGGGAAGGGGAAAGCAATACTGAAATGCATATGTATTTTCTTACATCCAACAGTGACATGATTACAACTGACCTCCAGTTTTGACAAATTTAATTTACAAAACTTCATTTCTCCTGAAAAACAAGAAAACATTGCAAGTCTGAACACTAAATCAGGAGAGATTTCTGCCATAACGCTTCATAAAGCCATAGCTTCCATGGTTTATTTTGCAAGAACTGTCCAATGAGTACTACTAACTTGACCATACATCATTAGAGGAAGACTAACCTTTTAACTGCTCAATTCTTCATGGAACCAACAGCACTTTAGCTTTATTGGCAAGTATCTGGCATCTTTGCATATAACTGATTTGAGCCATGGCTATAACGTGGGGAATGGCCCATACTGCAAACTCTTAATTGGTACAAGGTCAATAGCAACACATCAAATCCAGGCTGGCAACATAAGCATATAAAGTGAAAGCCTCCTTAAGATTCCAAAACTAAAGAAAATTAAAGTACACCTTCCCAATAATCATAAGGTGAAAATATCTTAAAAGAAAAGGCTGTACTGCCCCCCCCCACCCCACCCATGCATGCACAGCAAAACAACTGCCTGATCTACAGCAGAAAAAAAAAAAAAATTTGCTTAAAAAATGAAAGCTATGATTTGATCAGTTTGAAGACAATTTTGTTTTTGTTTTAACAGACACTAAACAACATCACCAGAGCCAAAACTGAGCATTCAGTTGTAATACATATAGAAAACAGCAAGATTTCCATAAGCGCCCCAGTTCCTAGAATCTTGTAGTTATTTAAGAATCCAATCTAAAAGTGCATGCATCTCACCAATATGGGCAAAGTAGTGTTTTCAGCTCAGTTTCATTATTTTGAAACACCTGGCTCATGGCAGATGAACAGTTCAGGCTGGCCATAAGCACAGTGCTATTTTTCTGTCTGAGCACAGGCTCAGAGCACACTTCTCTGCCAGAAATACTTCCTGACTGATTTCTGGAGATACTCAACCATTATTTTCACACAGCACCACAACAGGTGTTTGCACGAGGGTAGCAAAGGAGTGTGACAGTAACAGGAATCTTCCCCTACCACCAGCAGGAGAGAAAGGCCATTTCCATAGCTTTTGTGGAACCTCTGAAGGAGAGTGCAGCCTGTTCTCTGCCTCTGATGAGTAAGCCAATATGCAACTTAGTTCGGCAAAACCCAGATTTAGTTTTGACGTGCTGCTCATTCATTTCCCTTTCAGAACTGAGTGTGCACCTGCCCACACCCACTGACAGGCAGTCCTGCCTTTCACTCTGACAACCAGCAAAGCGATTCTGGGACTATTACCTCAACCAGATGAAGACTGACTTCTTTTCACCCAAATACACTGCAGCACAATTCTTCAGTTATTTCCTTGCAAATGAGCCTGACAAGCACTGCTTAATATCCAAACTAAGCTATACAAGCAAGAGCACAAACAGAAATAAAACTAGAAATAAGAAACTTAACAGTTGTGAAGCTGCACGGGCAATGCAATAGAAAAGATGAATTTACCATTAAAGAAAACCCTAAACAGCACACGTAACATGTATTCCACATGAACCAAAGACAATAGTTCCCTAGGCAGAAGGGCTGTTGACACCAGCATGAATATACTCTTTCTTTCCTCCCCTCAATTCCAGAAAACATGTATTGTAAGGACCAGTCTCAGCTGGTGATGGGTAGACTCCCAAGTTCTATTGCTGAGTAATTATGTGACCTTGAGCAAAAAGATTCACTTAGTGCACAGTGTCTCCATTTACCTATTGTAGGATAGGTATATAATCACAACACTTACCAACAACACAGAAGGGTTGTGAGGCTTAATTAATTTTTAAACGCTTCAAGGTCCTCAGCTGCATAACGGCAATCTTTATTAATTAAGTTCTATTTATTGGCTATCACATCCCTCACTTATGTAAATACCAATTATTATCTTTATAGCAGCTCTACACATTTTTTAATCCTTTAATTTTTTGTCACGTTGTAATCCAAAGACTAACATTTCTGATCTTCCAGAACTGGCTGATGGGGGAAGAGGGACAATGGCACATCGGAACTCTGCATAAAGGGGCCACATTTGCTCACCCACTGTAGTCCTTTTCCTCTGGCAGAGGTACACAGGAAGGCCACCATTTCAGAAGTGTGGTAAACTGAAATTCATCTGGAATCTGTGCAGAGCAAACAAGTTGGTATGGCTGTGTTTAGGAATTAAGTATTTTTTTCTCCCCTCTTCCAATTCATAATCCGCTACACAGGCTCATTTTGCCATTTGCTCCTCACAAACAATAAATAGGATATCACCAGTCTGTTTAAACACTGCAGTTCTTCCCAAAACAATAAGCCTCATTAACATACCGATTAGCGCTGCTTAATGTCCTTTAAAATCAGGTTTAAAACACGGTCTTTCTAATGCAAAGCTCAAAAATAGCTGTTATGCATGATCTGGCCATTGCACTGGTGGAGGCAATGTAAGAAAACACACAGGCTCCTACCCAGCTTCTTCCACAAGTCCCCCATTTAAGCCACAGTCACAGCCCCATAGGAACACAGTCAGGATTTTACCCACTAAGTTTAAAATGAAGCAGCACGTAGAGCAGCCTTCTGGGATTCAGGGTCTTAGTCAGAAATGCAAGTACACGAAGCTTGATTCCACCTTAATATAAGTAAAAACGAAATGACACATTCAGTATTAGCAGGGAGGGAGGAAGGGAGAAGGAAGGAAATTAGTCAATGAAACATCATGGGAAAAAATAGATGGCGTTCTATTTTTGGATATACATTCAGTTCTTTGGGGAAGCAGGAGAAAAAATGCACAAATGGCTTTCATTCTGACAGTTGTAGGTGACTGCAGAAGTAATATTCTTTATGCAATAAAATGAAGCAGCTGTTGTCTATCAAAAAAGGAGTGAGCATTGTCTTGCGCAGTAACACCTGATCTATTATTAATCCCTAGTTCAGAATAGACTTTAAATGTATTGACAACTTCAAACAGAAAATGATGATGTAAAGGCTCTTTTAAACTCCAGGGGAAATCCAGAACTATGGGTAAAGCTACCATTAAGGAGGAAAAAATGAAAAAAACCACTAAATTATGTTTCTTTACAACTGCCCTAAATTAGTTCTCATTAGTTACTATTATATGTGTCAGTATAAACAAATTGTTGGGTCCTTAATGAGCTCAACTCTGCCAAACATCTGAGAAGCCTGTTTGGAAAGGGATACCCCAACTTGGGAGCATTTGGAAGTAACTCTCAAATCAGCTAAGTCAAAAAGATAACTCACTTGAAAATGATATAATTACTTTCAGTTTGTTTAAAGCCAAGGAAAAGTTGACACAATGATAAAAAGGGGAGTGGGGGAGGGCAAGAGAAGGAGGGAGGAAAAAAAGGAGTTACTTTATACTGCTTGAAATTGGGCTGTTCTGAGGCCGAGGACCTGAGCTTATTTGAAGAAAGATTATCTTGACAAATTGGATAAACATTTTGTGCATGACAGGACGCTGATGGAGAGTCTGTTCTGCAAGCACACCTGGGGGATAGTTTGCTCAGTGTGTGACCAAGGTGTTCGGCTAACCCCAGTCCTCCCAGGGCGCTTTGTTTACCGTGTGACAGGTACAGGCAGATCCCAAGTCAGGCGCTGGTTCCTGTAGACCTTCCAAGAAGCATTTTGCTCCCTCCCCCTTGGGACGGATACTTCTTGGCTAGACCGGGCCACAAAAGGCTTCTCCAGACTTCAGCAAATAGTTTGTGTTTAAGGAAACCCACAGGCTGGCGTGCCCCAGGCCAACAAATGAAAAATGCACATGAAGCATCTCATCTCCAACCCTAATCTGTCAGCATTCACTGGAAGGAACCACTCTAATACCCTGAGAGAACCCAGTGCTGAAAGAGAAAACCACCTACAACCAAACTACTACTTAGTAGGGTAACAAACCTTGCCTGTGTAAGTTCTTCACCTTCGTGCATCAGAAAATGGAGTTACAAAACAAAGTAAGGTTTTGCTTTGCCTTCACTTTCATGTCAGACACTGAAGACCAAGCAGGCTGATAGCCAGCACGCACATTTTTTTCTCTTCAAATCTGTTCAAATAGAATTGGTTTGATCAGGAACTAGACCTACAGCTTTTAATTGCTTTCAATTTCTCTGGTGTTGTTGAAGTCATCCAGCTCTCAAGCCCCCCAGTGTTCTGGAAAGCACCTCAAAACCCTCCCTGGTTTTTGGGAGGGTTTCCCACCAGAAGAGCTTTTGGTCATTTCCTACCTCCAAAGCATTGAGCAGAGCTAGGAGGTCAGAAATGGAAGAGATGAATATTCCTTGGGCAAAGGAATGATCAGTCTGGGATTCAATTCACCTCAGGGTGGTATGAGGCAATCTCCTGAGGAGGTCAGTAGGCAACTGGTCACCACTGAGATGGGACACCTAATATTTGGGTAGTATACATTCCCCTCCAATTTAACCATCCGCAGTGACCTGAATCAAGCACACCAGCACCCTCCCTCCTAGAAACGAGATCAGCACTGAATTTAAAGAATTGGGGGAAAAAATGAAGAATTAAAAAAGAACACCATACAAGAAGAAAACTGAATCAGACAGCAAGATGTACTGCATGCTCAACATGGAGAGCAAGGGATGCAAATGTGCAGGTACGATGTCGAACAGTTACATCATTCCAAACTCTGCCCTTGCCAAATCTGTTCCATGTCCAGGGATAGTTTACTTCCTCTACCAATCTTATTCATAGAAAACTATAAGGGAAGATTAGAGTTAGGTATCCAAAAGGAACAACTTGGATTTGCACCTCAGCCACCAGCCATAGGGGGTAACTGATTTAAATGGGACTGGCCTTCTAGTAGTGCTCCTACCACAGAGGCAGCGAGACACTGGTGACTTGCCATGTAGTACAGGAAAGTCAACGCTGCCCACTGGCCCAAGGCAGGACCAGAGCTGTTCGTGGTATTTATCATTGCCAGTTTCTAAAGCAATTGTCAGCCACTGCTACCGCTCTGCAGTAAATTATTCTTCTTCCTTTCTGACTAGTAGTGATGAGCAAACAAAATAAAGGCAGAGCAGCTCCACAGTAAGGCTGCGTCACCTAACACAGATTTGATTTAAAAGCCACAGAAGCTGCAAGGAAACACTGCCAAATACACAGAAGTGTTTGAGAGTATTCTTAACTGGGGTAAGGAGGAACCTTCACTGATTTTTTTCTCTCAAACTTGTCAAACCTAACCTTGCAAAACAGCTGTGTTCAAAAAGAGGAAAGTAGTAAAAAGTGCAGCAAAATTACAGATTTTTGTTTGGGCAATTTACATTCCTACATCTGCTCAGGCAGTACACCCCAAAACCAGCATGCATTTCTCTTGCAATTTAAGACAATAACCCATAAAAGTATCAGATAGTGCTCCTTGTGCAAGATAAAAATGAGTGGATAGAGATAAATAATCTCCATCCAGAAAGAGAACCGTGAACCTTTGTAAGTAGGTTTGGACCCAGCAAGCAAAAACTGTCATTGTAAAGTGATCAGAAAACAGAGTTGAATGATAGGAAACAAATATTTTCCAGGATGTAACAGCCTAAAGAACACTACCACAAAGCTGATGAGCTCCTCAAAGTATCTATGCATCTCCAGCTTGCCCCAAGGCATATCTAGCTGATGAGAAATGTTCCTGTGATGCAATCCTAGCAGCTTCTATTTCATTAGTTGAGCATGTTGTCAATATCCTGACAGGTGGGATTTTTCTTTTCAGGTTGACTGAAACAGTTAGGACACTATTTCATTTCAATTCATACAGTTATTAATAAAAAGCAATTTTCCTTATTTGCCCATGATACTATACTGCACACACAAAAAGAACAATGGTTGTCAAAACCAGAGTTGGCCAAGCAGGAACATTCCAACATTTAAACACATGTGATGATGTGAACCATTGTGCTCAACCATGAGCGCTCTGCAGCCAGAGCATTTCTGTTTACAGGAAGAAATCCAAGCTGCAGAGGAAACGACGACTTTGCAGTCTTACAGAAACTGTCAGGCATAGCTGAGAAAAATATATAAAAAAACAACGAGGAAAAACCACGCAAAATCATTCTGAAGATAAAAGTGACTTGAATCTTCACACAGAATTCCCATCCCACTCCCCTTCTGCAGTATCCTGACAAAACTTCCAACAGTAATTTAAATAAAACCAAAGACATCTTAATCTCTGGAATAGTTTTCCCCTTCCCTTCCAAGCGATCCCCATCTTTCTGATAAATACACATTTGTGCTCAATAGAAGCTTAACTTGGACCACAGTAACTCGTGGCCCTGAACACCAATTAGATGGGCTTGAGCATAATGGGACCATCCATCAGCACAACCTACGAGACTCCAAGGAAACAGTTATATTTTCAAAACTAGGTCTTACTTCTCAGAAATAGATCTTACCTGGTTCCTAAAAATAGGGCAAAGAACGATGCCAGCAGGATGTCTGCAAACAAGCTCTCTCCATATATTCCAAGTGCAAAGATCAATGAAGTCACAGCATCCTAGTTTATTTTCAAAGTTTTAAAACTATATTTTTAAAGCCTATGTGGGACTGCTGACTCCATTTAGTTAGTCAATCAATTAAAAAAGAAAAACGATACACAACCTTCCAATTCTTCTGCTGCCTGCTCCAGCTCAAGTTAGCTTGACAGTGTGTATTTACACCTGCACATCACCCCTATGTAATTTAGAACACAACCTGTACCAACCCTGTCACAAGAAGGTTCATTTCTGTTCCATATTTTTTCCAAATACTTTGTGATTGTAATCTTAAACACAACATTCACGGCTTCAGTTGCTAACCTCTCTCCTTTTACTCTGTGGGTGTATCATCCCAGAATATCTATCCAAAGCCAAAGACAACCCATCCTTTACAGCAGAAGGAGCCCAAGCCCCATTAGCCGGGTAAGCAGACACTTTTTGCACAGAATATAGGGAAAGCATTGTTTCATTTCTGAACAGGCCAGAGCCTGCATTGCACAGAGGAAAGTTCTGAAGTGACGCAGATTTAGAGGAAGAGTCCAAAAGAGAGCAAGGGGCAGCACAGCTTCTGCCAGCAGGATAAGCCCTTCCTCCTCTGACCAGGAGATGCCTTCTGCAGAAGCAAAACTCTCTCATGGTGATCACCAATGACAACACTGTGCTGGCTGGTGAGACAGACAATAGGGGGACACCTGGGAAAGCATCAGCTCTGAGTACAAAAAGAGACTCCTGCTCTTGTGACCAAGGACATGAATATGCAGGTATTTACTTTCACAGCGCTGCTTCATGTTCTGATATTTTGCAACTAAAACTACATAAACAGTCTGTAAACCACTCTGTAATCTTGGTAACAAAAGCCTACTGTGAGTCAATGCTAAAACAGAGTCCAAGCAGAAATATTACAATTTCCTGGTGCCTTTAAAAAGCCAAATGCCCTCATCTGATAAAAAGCTACACGTATCCTCAAGCAAGTAGCTCATTTTAGTTTATTCCCATGTATGGGACAAGATGCTTTGTATATCGTCTCTGCAAAGCAAATGCTTGTTTGTGTCAGGTCATGTTCTCATTGGAGTGCTGGATTAGTGCACGAGTAGGATGGGCAACTTGGTGCCCTAAGCAACATCTCCCCCATCATTTTGAGATTAACAGAACTATTAGGCACACTATAAAGATAATTTTGTAATGATAGAAGTGAATTCATTCTGCATAATTTGCAGACAGCGTGGATATTAAGCTATAAGTAGACAATACTTTTATAATAGGAAGCAGAAACACTGAAACTCCAATTTAAGCCAGAAAACCTGGAACCAAGAACAATAGTCTTTTTTTTTTTTTTTCAAACCAATGTTTGCCATAGGGAAGCTTCTTTAACGCCTCCAAATACATCTCTCCAATAAGCACTGAGATGTCCTTTGAGACACTTCACTAATAGTTATCAAAGCCAATGAGAATCTTTCACTCTCGTTGTCAGAGGGGCCATTTATTTCTGTTATGGAGCCGAGTTCTATACCCAAGGCCATTTCATTTCTTGGGGGGGGGGAGGGGGGAAAGAAGGGGGATGAACTCCTCAGTATCAACCTACTGCCCTCCAGACCCTGTTCTGGCACTACTGTTCAGCCCCCAACAGAAGCTCTAATAAGTTCTAATAAGAGGCTCACTGAAAAACAAAACTATCTTGCTATAACACTATGTGAAATATTGACCCATGAAGCGTGCTTCATCGATACACATCAGTCCCCTCCACACAGAAGACAACAGGGGGCCTGGAGGTGCTGAGGAGAGGTATTGAAGCCAGCTTCCAAACTTCACATTGATAAATCCTAAGAATATCACACAGCCACCCGCACACATGTAAGTTCACATCTGTATGCCCTATGGAGGACTTGCAAGAAGCTGAGGAAGGCTTTAAGTGCAGGTGAGCAAGCCCTCTCCTCATCCATCCACACTAGAATTTCAGATCCCTCTCACTCTTCTATGCCGACCAGGAAGAGCCTCAACACGATCATGAGGTCCACCTCAAAGTCCTTCTTTGATCTTGAAAAACCACAAGGAACTATACTGCTTACCTTATTTCATCACTTCCATCTATGCATTTATATACATATGCACACACTCTGCTGAGCGTCAACTCAGCTAAACCCAGTCGCTAAAACTTACCGTGTATCAAGAGTGGCAACTATGGTAGGGGAGCAAAGATAGAACAAGGTATTAAAAAAAGGATAGGCATTTCTCATTCACTAGCACATTTGACACTGCCTGCTTGAAGCTGCAAACCAAGCTTTACCCAAAGAAGTCCAGGGGCCAATACAGACACAGCTCTCAGCTTGCTTTGCTTAGATCCCAATACCACAGACCCTTCTTTCTGCAAGCACTCAACTCTCACCTCCACAGGACAACATAAATAAGTGTCAGAATAGTCACGTGCTGTTCTCATTAACAACAAAGACAACAGGCAATATAGTAAGTTCACTTATATATTTAGTGCATGCGTACCCAAATGTCAACAAAGCACTTTAAGACACATTGAACTCCTTTCCTTTTCACCAAAACTTAATTTCAATATTTAACTTCAAGCAGCATTAAAAAGTTTGCTAAAGAAGAATAAGTAATTTAAGCTACATGTGGGGGGGCACTGGTGAATTAACGCCATAAGGCTGAAATCTCTGAGACTGACAGAAACTGGGCTTTGTTGTGTTTTCCTCCAAACCCCCAGATTAAGTTCCCTTCAGATAAAAAACACCTAAATGAAGTATAACATTTGCCAACAGAACCCACTTTCAGATTATTTTGTTTTTCTTTTGCATAAGCCTGCGACTTCCACATAATCCGCAAGCAAATAGCTCTATTCTGTAGATTAGAAATTATAAAGGACCATGTAATCAGCTGACAAAAGAACTGAAAACAACCCCAGAGGAAACGCAGAGCTGCAGGCTCACAATGTGCCGCTCTGTCAGCCGCCCACTCCTGCACCAGATCCTCCTGACGTTTCTTGTGTCACGACTGGACTTTATGAATGGGACCGTAGGATGTTTGCTGGTGAATAATCAGCAAGGGAAGGGGCATGGCATCACAGACAAGGGGTCTGCTTCTGTCTGCTGACCAGATCCAAGTAATTCGTTCGCTGCTTTCTCCTGCCACCAACTATGAATCACAGCTCAGCGTTGTGTTAGAGGCTGATTTGTTGCTCATTTCTGAACAATGACGCTTAAGAAATTAAGCTATTGTAACCTCAGACAAACTGCTCGTGCTTTGGTGGCTTTATTTAGTTCACATGTATCTAAATGTTTAGGTCCTTACGCAGTGTCATCAACACTTCTACCACCAGCTCTGACTCACAGTTCAACACCTGTCTGTTTATTGTTCAGTCCTCAGAACACATAAGCATTTCTCCTCCCTCTGTTTTTAATATCTATATAATCAGAAAACGTTTTTACTTTGCCCATTCGCCTCACATGCACCCAACTACTGATATTTCTATTGCAAGTGAAGCTGAAATCCAAACCAATCCCATTGTAAGCAAAACTTCCCCTAATCTGATGGCAAATAACGAGCATTTCTCCAGCCATTCCTCCTCTGACTTATCAGTCAGGCTGATGGATGTTTAGCACTTACCTTAATGCAGATTTTTGCTTTAGCTAACATTTGTAGAAGCAGAATCAATTACAAACTGGAGATTATAGGGCTGATGAGCTTTCACGCTGTTGCAGTTGACCATGCAATTGGGTTTTTAAGTGACAGACACCACAGGACCACCTCAATTGGGCAAAATCCTTCTCACATTTCCACATATCTAACTTCATCTTCATTCAGCACTCATTTCCTACCTTTTGATTTGTTTAATGAGCTGTTTGAGTGCATACATGTACATATGTATGTGCTTTCTCTTCCTTAACGAAAGGATTCCTGCATCGGGGTGCTTTCAGCACATCTGCTGGCACAGCTTCCAAGACAATTGCAACATTGCCTGAGAATGTCCAGATGTGGATGCATTGCCCAAAGGAAGCCTTCAGATATGAGAGGTGATAGAGGGCTGTTGGTCTCCATGAAACAATGCCTAGCAGCTCTCAAAAACGTGCAAGAGATGTTCCCAAATAAAGCTTTTAATCAGTAAGATCCTAAGCTGAAATGCATTGTTACAGGTAATTATTTTAAAATATGCAAATATAACCAACTTTTCTTACTTCAATGGACCATCATTGCCCCCACTCCATCCAGTAATGTATATTTACTAGCAATTATCAGAGCCATGTCTTTACTGGGATTCCCTTCCTGGGAATCAGACAATTAGCAGTCCTTGCTATCTGTATTAGAATCACTGGTGCTTGAAAACAAACAAAAAAAATCAAGCCTCTACCTGATGATCACCAGCAGGGGTGGGAAAGGCCCAGCACTTGACAGAATCAAGCCCAGCAATAAAGGTAATAAGAATTTAACTCGTCCCAAAAGGTCTCAACCATAGAGCAAATGAGTATCTCCAGGGGGAGAAATCCCATTAAAATTTAAGCAGTAGATGGCATATGAAAGTAGGAGTTTTCCAATTAGCTAACTGCCTCTAGCCCAGAGCTAGTCTCAAATATTTTTAAACAGTGATACTCCAATTCACATCTGTCAGCTGGAATATTTACAGCTTTGTAATTATTAAAACTGCCTGATCTCCAGAGCTGCAAGTGGGTTGGGGCACTCTGAGCCCCTTCCATTCCATCAGGGACTGGTTAGCCTCAGAAAGCTGAAGAGCTACAGATCCCATGTTTCTCACAGTTTATATCTTATGCTCGTCTTCTCTCCAACCATAACTACGACTGGGTCGCACCATCTCTTTTCCCCAGTGATTACTTTGCCATTAAAAGCGAGCTGGCATTATCAATCTTTCCTCCTCTTCACCGAGAGACTTCCAGAACCTCTGTGCCCTACAGTCTGCTGCCACAAGCCTTGTGGAAGCTTGAAGCTTCTTACCACTTTGGTTGAAGATCAACAAAAGCATTAAGAGTTGCTGAAAGAAGAGAAAAAGAGATGCAGATACAGTATCTCCACCTGGGCCTTAGCCACAGAGAGCTGTGCTGGAAACCCAACCTCTGCAGCAATGCTGAGGAGAATCATAAACTCATTAAGGTTGCAAGAAACCACTAAAATCACTGGGTCCAATTGTCAGCCCACCAAACTACCATGGCAAAATCATAACTGGCAGTAAAGTCAAGAAAAAAAAAAATACTTGCAATAGATTTTCAGCAGTTCTTTTCATAGCCTATTTTCTCATTGCATCACCAGTTCCAAGATATGCACCTACTGGGGGATCTGGGCTGGCAATGCACCACAGCGGTCAGGACGACCACATGGAGATGGGAGATGCTGAATCTCCTGCGAGTTATATTTGCAGTGAAAAATGTTTACCCTTTGTGCGTTCCTCCCCAGGAACAACACAAATGCGGGCTCGGGTTTTTTTTAAGACATACTTGGATAAGTGCAAACACATCTCTTTTGTAATCAGCCTGGGCTGACCCTGTTTAGCCTGAGGTCAACGACCAGTGGCATCTGACCTGCTGAAGTTAATGCGGCAGAACAATGGGAGAGGGTTGGCAAGGCCTTATCCTATTACCTTTTTGATACCAAATTAATTGTTTTTCTCCTTCTCAATGATTCTCTGACCTTTCAGCTATATGCGTTGCTGGCACAGAGTGATGGATTAAATTTAAGCAAGTACATTTCTCGGCATTGTCTCACAGATTTGGAAGTTATTTATGTTTTCCTTTCAGTACTAAGAGCTTTAAGAATGTGCTTATAATTGCAACCCCATTTGATAGTTAAAGAAGATCCAAAATATTAATTAGTTTGGAAGTATTAGAAGAAAAAAAAAAGAAGTATAGATCACACAACGAAAAACCTCACACTGATAATGAAGAGACAGATATCCCCTATAAACCACAGGTAGGCAATTCTAGATGTCTGATATAGCCTTAATTGGTGACGCTTTGTTAACTGGCAATGCCTCATTAATTGGCAAACCCAAATGCATTACTAGTGGAATAAATTTAATTAGACAGACTAATATTTTCCAGAAGGAGAAAATCCCCACAATATCACCATTGGGTGAGAAGAGCTTGCATGGAATAGCTTCTGATCCTGGACACATCTTCATTTGATTTTTTTTTTTCCTAGTAGTTGGACCACTTCACTGGATGGAATAAACTGAGATGACGCAGTGCAATTAGCACCACATTATAAAATAAAGGTGAAGGAACTCAGTTCAGCTTCCTCTATCCCACCCCTGTTCCATGTATCAGTTGCAGTGATCAAGTCTAGAAATACGAATCTAAAACTCAAGATGTGACATTTGCGTGTAGCTGATGTAAAACATCAAGGCACCGAGGCCAAACGCACGTTCCTCTCTTGGCTCAGTTTGGTGTAGGCACACTGGTCTCCCCTACCTCACACAGCTCACAGCACAGGACCACGTGAGCTCAAATTGTTCACCTTCAGACTCCATCAACTAAAGGAAATAGAATTTTGTAGTTGTCTCAAGACAACACAAAGGCTTTTATTTGATTACATCAGCAGGACCTCAGAATTACAACTTTGGTCCCTCATGCCCCTGAAATACACATTATTAAATCAATAAAACAAATACACATTGTTCTGATTTAAGCAATATTAGAACATAACAACAGGATCAATAGGGAGGGTCACACTCGTGGTACCACTGGGTGATTTCATTTATTCAACATACTTAAATATTCTCTCAATTCATGCTTCAAATACAGATGATTAAGCATACATATTAGCAAGATGAAGAGTAAAGGATTTCCTATGACAGCTCTGCTCAAAAGTGACAAAAAAGACTTAAGGAGAAATTGGGAGAGAGGTAGTAAGAAGCTAATCTTGTTATAACGATTTAGGATTCCAGAAAGAGAGTGTGTGTGTGTGTGTGTGTGTGTGTGTGTGTGTGTGTGTGTGTGAGAGAGAGAGAGAGAGAGAGAGAGAGAGAGAGAGGGGTGGGGTAGAAATCAGTCTAAATGTTCTTCAGCTTTTCCAAAAACACACATATCTACACTTCATCTCCAGTAAGAACAGGCACAGTAGCTTCTGTTTCCAGAACAATATACCAGACTTAGGCCAGAGCAGAACTTTACAGCAATATATTCAGAAATACCAGAACCAAATCAACGTGACATTCGTAACTGATAAGTAAGAGGAGTTTCACGAAGAGGCAAACCATCACCTCATATTTGTCTTTTGGGTCCTGATAATGCACAAGCAGTCAACACAACTGCCAGTCCATGCAAGTCTTCGATATACTTAGGAGTCAGTACGTAATGCTGGTGGAAGGACCAACTTAATCCTCCATAAATAATGACATAAACACCATCACACTGGACTTCGGAAGAAATTCACAGTTGAGATGACTTTCTCATAGTAAGAGCCACTGGGAAAGGCTGTTGTAGCTTAAGCCATTATAAAAAATTTCTGAAGTTAAAAAGCTGGACTAGACTCACCAGCAAATACATGATGCACAAATTAAAAGTAACTACCATATGACTTGACAAATATCCCATAGTATTTTTTTATTTTATTTTAAGAATAAGGAGAAACAAGGAGCTTTTTGGTAAAATTACAGTCAAAAGGATTGGCATCAACATTACCACTGTACCAAGCACATGCTTTCCTGAAGCATCACACAACCCAATATGTAATGACTGACAGCTGTGAATGACAACAGCCCAAAGACAGCCACAAGAGGAGTTACTCCTTCAGGTCTCACACCATGCAGCAGATTTCCATGTGGTTTCTGTTGCAGACCCCAGAAGAGTGGGAATTGACACCAGCACTGCAGGCAACTCATCATTTCCAGGAAGCACACAGAATACATCCTAACATTCACCCTTCTTCCTTTAGCAAGAAGTCTCCCCTTTCAGAAATCAGGGAAGCCACCACAGATCACACTACTTTCCTTATTCACAGTATGAGAAAAAGGGGGGAAAATGAAGTTGCAAAGAAAAGGAAGAGAAAGCTTGTGCTAATTACGGCTCTCCCCAGTGACAGCACTGGGACAAAGAGTTGACCCAGCATCACTCATTGGAGAAGGGAGAAGGCCCAGGAGCTGGGCAGGCTGCACCGGGCTGGGATTGCACACAGTGAGCTCTGTGGGCACTTCCCGTGGCAGAAGGGGTAGCTTTTAGAAAGAGGTCAATATTCTGGTATAAAACAACAAGCAAAGCTAAAGAAAACTGTGCTTGTGTCACCAGATGATCTCTTGATCAGAGAGGAAAAACAACTCTATTGCTCAGTTTGACACCGCCGCTTTCTTCAGATCCTTTTTAAAATACCCATACCTGGTCAACTCTGCTTATGATCATTTCTCCAGTGCAATAAAAATACCACAAAATCTTCTGGTGGAGTTTTGTTTAAATACACAGTTCAGTCATTACCCTCACATGCCACCACCAACCCAGGAGCACCAGGCCCTGGGGAGGGACCACCTCCCTGAGCTCCTCCATCCCTGTTGGGCCCCCTCCCAGTGCCACTCTATTCAGATCACAGGTCACCTGGCATTCAGCATCAAAATAAACCTGCACCACATAACCACCCTGCCTCCACTGCCCCTCAGCTTTCAATTACTGACTTTAAAGGTACAATCTGAATCCATGTGGTTCAAAATGACCTTGTTACGCCTTCCCTTACCTCCCCTTGCAGGGCTCTTGAACTGCAGCTCAGAGTATAAAACCTCAAAACACGACTTTGCTCTAAGCCCCCGCAGCAAGGGACAAGCCTCAAGCTGTTTAAGTCTATAAAGGTACATCCAGAGCCAGTGCAGAAACTGCAGAGAGGGATCGGGGAGCCTGGCTCCAGCAGTTTCCAACCAAGTATTTAAACCTACCTGCCTGTTAAATGTTCTTAATGTTCATCTCCTGAACTCTGAGTAGCAATAACCACTCTTTGTTATAGCATCACATTAGTCATTATTAAAGTCATTACAGAATTTAATAAGGATAAGTTATGCACAGATGAAGAGCCCGACACAGCTCATACAGCACTTAATACAACTCTTTCTCTTTAGTTTCTTCCCTGCTGCTGGGAAAGACAGGCACCTTTATTTGATATGGCCCTGACTCAAACATTCACATGGCTGCCTGGTGCCCAACACAGAGCTGTGTGGAGCAGCACTGCAGTGAGAGTTGGGGCAAGATGCTGCCTTCATCCCCACCATCCCCACAGCCCTCCTTTGGGGTAGGGAAGGGGACTGCTCTCGGCAGTCTTCTGCAGCACAGCCCGTTCCCAATGAGGGCAATAACACAGCCTGGGGATGTACATTAGTTTAGATGTTACCAAAGCAGCAAACATTGCCTTACTCAGAGTTAGTAACAACACAGCACTGCCCTCCCAGATGAAGAACACCTGCTTTCCCAGCACAGAATTCACTTAGTAGCCATTTGCAGCTTAATACATTACTTGTTCCCAGCTTCAGCACAAACTTGCCACATTCAACCCAATTGTTTCAGGAGAACCAGCAGATTTAAGGGACACTTAGTCACACAGCACGCTCACAGCATTGCTAAACAAACCAACAGACCTCCCGCAGAACAGCCCTCTTTACACACCTGTCCCTCTCCTCAAGCAGATATATATTTCCTGTTTCCCCAACAAACAAACAAACCACGTTTCTGACAGTACTTTGAAAATAAAAACAAAAGTAAAAAAAAAAAAACAACAAAACCTTACCTAGAAGCAGCAGCAACTGCTGACCACCAAGCAGATCCAAAAAGAAAGGCAACCAGCACACAGGTGGCACAACTTATAAACTAATTACAGCCACAGCTGGGACCTACTGAGTCAATTAAGCAGCATTTGCACTGCAGAAAAGGTTACCTATGTGTGGCCTTGGGTGATCCACCGAGCAGTAAGGCCTAAGTGTCTGAAACCAGACCACATGCCACCTTATGTACAAAGTGCTCATAATTAGAAGTTACAGGACCATATTGCATATGGCCCAATGAAATAGTTAATTAGTAGTAATTTTACATTCACCTTGATTGTGGGCAACTTCAGTGCTACAGCAGGCAGCCAGGGTGGGTCAGGTTGTGAGCACATCAGAGGCTGTGTCCCAGCTGGCTGTTGTTATGGAGTCATAGAGGTTGGGAGGGATCTCTGGAGATCATTGTTGCATCTTCCTTGGAACCTGCCACCATCTGAGGCAAAGGGCAGCCCCAAACACTGCCCCAAAAAAACACTATTTGCAAAAAGCTGATTTACTTGAAAAAAATACGTAGTCTATTGTGGCTGAAGCATGGGCTTACGTTTTAGTATCCCACTCCACCTGATGGCGACCTCTGTAAACCACAAAGACCAAAATGGTTGCAGATGTTGGCCCATGCAGCCATTAGTGTTGTACAGGTTCTGAGAAGCTAAGGCTGCCCTTCGACATCAGTCTCTATGTAAAGTTAAACAGTAAGGGCCACTATACAACATGCAATAAAAACCAGTGGCTGTGTGGCAGAGACCTCTCCTATGCAGCAAATGGCACTGCCTGGCACTGCTCAGATGCTGGGAGAGTTGCACAGAGGTGCTTATATCAACTCCTGTTTCAAAATTCAAGGCCAATTTGGGCCATGTTTGCCCATTCTGTGAGGATTTCAGGCTTTATTTTCAACTGTACACCAACACATGAGGAGTTTTAGCAGAGCAGCACCATAAAGCCGCGTGGATCTGAGGGCTCTGCCAAGCATGACATCAAATCTTCCAAAGAGTGAGGTTAGATAAAGCACCAGATAGCAGTGAATTCTCGATTGAAATAAAACACCGAACATTTCTCCTTGGCTGGCAACAGGTGAGTTCACAGGAAACATTTCCTTATCCACAGAAGTTTCTTTTATAGCAAACGCACAGGTTTCCCTGCCTCCCAAGAAAACTCTGTCTTGCAAAATGTTTAAAATGTTATCAGCTTAGAAAAAAATAACACTATTTTTAACTGATGGGAAAGGAGCCCGTTGGCTCTAAAGTTTCCATCCCTGAGTCGGGCGCTCAGTGCTGTTTGGGGCCTTTGTTCGGGGTAAATCAGCCATCAAAAATCGAGCCCTGCCGCTCCTCGCATGTGCCGGGCAGGATGACGGGAGGGATCCTGCAGCCCAGGCACTAATTACCTGTCCAGACACCTCAGGAACTCCTGCGAGCAGCTGGCAGGGGTGAAACCTGGCTGGGGTTTTCCTCATCCCCTCCACATCCCCTATGGCTGTTGTGGCCACTAACAAAATGTATTTACAAGGATGGGAGCTGCTTCATTCCCACAGGGACATGGGCAACTTTGGTGTTCCCTCCTTCCCTGACTAGTTCAATGATATGTTCACATGCTGGGCAGATAATGTCCCAGTGGGGTTTTATGGACGTTAAATGTGGGAGAAGCATTGGCAAACCCAGACCCATGCCAGAGCATCTCTCATTGCACAGAATCACAGAACATCCAGAGCTGGAAGGGACCCCATTGTTTTTGCTAGGACTCACATTCATCGATGGTTGAACTCCAATGGTCATCAACTGGAACATCTCAGAGGCTGGGGGAGATGAAGGCGTCACCTGAGCACTGAAAGGGGAGCATTTATCCCAAACCAGCACACAATAATTCTAGTTCCCCAGAGGGCTTTGTTTCTCTTTTTTACACCCTCTCAGTAACAATAATAATACATAATTTCCTTGAAAAAAGGGCAGAGTTTCCCGCTGCTCCATGAGCATGATCCCCAGCACTGCAGGATGGGTCTGGGGTTCCCCGTGTACCGTGGGTCAAGGAGGGGTTCCCCAAAGCAGCACCCAGGGCATTGGGCTCACTGCACTGTGGGGTCAGTGGCTGAGAGGGAGGGGGAAAAAAAACAACCAAACAAAAAAAAAACAAAAAACAACAACAAAAAAAAAAACAGTAATAAAAAAGCAAAGTAGGGAAAAGAAAAAAAAAAAAAAAAAAAAAAAAAGAGCTTAAATTTTTGCAAGAGAAAACAATCCTCCTGCCGGCAGCGGTAAATAAAATAACAGCAGTGGGGTGATTTGCAACCATGTAACGGGCTTTTGTCTGCGCCTATTTCTCTCTGCCTTGAGGGTTTCTGTGTTCCCTCGCCGCAGGATCCCAATGTTTCTCCCTCCGGTACAAAGGCGGAGGGCTGCAGCCCCTCCCCCGGCTGCTCGCCCCCAATCTGCCCACGCTGCGGCTCCGGGGGGTGCAGGGCTCCGCAATTTAGGATTCCTGTTGGATTTTCAAGAGCACCGCTCTAGGACTTGCCAGGTTTAAAAACAGATTTACTCATCTTTTTAACTCTTTTTCCCCCCCCCAGATTTTACACGAAGCCCATCGGGTATTTTGCTCCCTGTAGGAAAGTTAGAGGTATTTATGAGTCTAATTAGAGGCATTTATAAGAGTGATTAGTGTGAAGCATCAGCTGCTGGTGGCTGCGTGTGTGTTCACACATGGATGCAACGCCGCAGTTCGCAATTTGTTCCTGTGCCTGAAAGCTGCGAAATGCCCCGAATTCCCCCAGGCAGGCGCTGCTCGCGGCTGTGCATTGTGCTGTGCTTTGTGCTGGGATGGAGCAGCACGTGGCTGAGCAAAACCAAATTTTTTTAAAATTATTTTATTTTTATTTTTATTTTAAGAAGAAAAAGGATATGAGTGCTGAAAGGCAGTGTTTGAGTCCTTGGGACAAAGGCTGACACGGCCCCACTTGTGCCTTGTGATTGCCCATCACACAGGTGCAACATGCTACTTCCCTCCTTTTGCTGCCCACCGTCCTCAACTCCAGGGCTGTAGGTCTGCAGCACAGCAATCCTTCATCTACTCTTGTCCCATATTTGGCAGCAGCACATCACAGGAGGTGCTTTGGGGACTAAACTCATCTAAAAATGAACTCAAACATAACGCTGTGTAATGGGGCTGTGTGCCCCTGATGTCCCAGAATGAGAGATGCTCTGGGGCCAGGCGTTCTGCAGTCACTGAACATCCTCCAGAGCACAGCGAGTCCCAGAGTGCATGCACAAGACACTGAGTGCTCCCAGGAGCAGGGCCTCAGCACCACACACCTTCAGCCCTGGGGACACCTGCTCGTATCCTCGTGTCTCCCCAAACCCAACGAGAGCCCACAGGTGGCCAAGAGCTTTCTGAGGCCTCTGGACAGGTTGGGTCGCTGCATCCAGGTTTATTTTGGCAGTCATCATGTAAACAGAGTGGGAAGGTGAGCACTGCTGCCTCCACACACTTAGAGAAGCTTTTAGCTGGAATGGCTTGGGGAAGGTAGGAAGAAAAATAGGGAATATTTTAATAATAGACTTATTCTAGGAAATTGAGGTCTGTTCCCTGTCACAAAAGCTGATTTCCCAGTGGTGTGTATAGCAGCGGGTCATGCAGTTACACTGCACTAGAACCCAGCAGCCCACACCAGAAGCAAGCAGCAGCCCCAGAACACAAAGCTTGGCCTCAGCAGATGGAAGGCCATGGTCAAAACTCCCTCCCAGGGTCACACCACAGCAGTGCAAGCAGTGCCTGCCAGGTAGACTGCACCAGCAGGACTGTCTCATCTTTAAGGAGGTTTTCTTTAGGTTATTTTTTCCACACAAGAGGGCTTTGGCCTGAAATCAAGCTTACAAAACCTTCTTTATCCAAATCTCTATACACATATTTTTGCAGCCTATGAAGAAAACTGCCACAATAAATATCATTCATCCTTCATTTTAATCTTTGCTGAAGACTCTCCTCGAATGCTCCCTTTAAGCACAGTGCTCCTCCTGCCCAGGTTCCTTTCCATGTTAGCATGTCCCACAGATGCAGTTACTGCCTGGAATACGGGTACCTCAGGGCTTTGACAGAAAAAGAAATAGCTCAAAGACAAATCATTGATTTCAGAGAGCGCAGCCAGCAGCATTGGGGTTAATGAATAAAATGACACGTCAGAGAAGTAAGAATATTGATCTCACTTTCCTTAACCAGCCAGGTAATGTGGGGGCAGGCACCAAAATTGTAACTAGAAACATACAGATGTCATTAAAACACACAAAAAACATCACATACATATTTTAATTTTATCTTATCAAAACTTCTGTTTGTAGAGATACAATAAATATAGATGGCACTGTTACTATATATAAACATCTTCCTTCAAATCACTGAAATGTCAATGTAGATTTTAAAACACACAGTTGTATATACTTTTTTTTTTTTTTTTTTTTTAAGTAGAAAAAGAACAAATAGTTATAACAAGTAAAATGCACTTGAGAAAAGTCCTGAAATGAACTGAAAAAGGATGAAACCATATGAGAGAATACAGCTGGAAAAACGGCATTTTTGTTTGCTTAACAATAATCAAATTTTCCTAGCAGGAAAGCTGGATGGGAACTCCCTGTACCATCCTTCATTAGTTTCAATTAATAGTTTATTTGCCACTAGTTAATGAATGATACTACTGGGTCTTTTTAGAACCAGCCAGTGCAAGTTGAGAAGAAAGTATATTAAATACCAGAAGGAAAATGAGATGATATAAAACAGCCCCTGATCCTGCTAACCCCTGCTCCTCAGAGCAATCCCCTTTCTTTCCTACTTACTGCACAGTGCAAGAGCCTCGGGATTAAGTCAGATCTTTGAACCATAATTCCATTTATTTGGAGAGGCAAATGTGCCTTTCGCTCAACTTAAACGTTTCCTTTTAAAAGAGGCTGTCAAATCTGAAAGCACATTAAATTCACGTTTAGAACAAACTTTGTTCTCCTTGCATGGTTCCAGAGCTGTGGGTATGGCACAGGACACAGACGT
Organism: Phasianus colchicus; assembly: GCF_987193195.1. Taxonomy (NCBI): domain Eukaryota; kingdom Metazoa; phylum Chordata; class Aves; order Galliformes; family Phasianidae; genus Phasianus; species Phasianus colchicus. Next base: position 24,557,911 of record NC_143445.1, on the reverse strand, counting down.
GGTGCTGCCTGAGGCTCGGGTGCCAGATGGACACTTGCTGGAAGTCAGGGCTGGCAGTGCCTCACACTGCCCCTTCACCACCACAGCTGCTCCTGTAGGTGAAGGAGGCAGAACAGAAGGTGATACTGTTCAAGCATTTACCATACAGCATTGGGAACACTGTCAACAACAAAACACATGTAACATATAGCCCCTCTTTCACATATGTTAGTGAACAACCAGTCACAAAATGTTGTTTTATTTGCAAGCCTGAGTTCTGAGTTTTTGGTCTATTTCTCATTCTATTTCTACGACAGTTTTTGTAATACTTTGGATCCAGCTGATAGATGAGTATCACTAATTCACCCTTTCTAAAAGAAAACTAGGCTCAGTCATTTAATAATTCAACATTAGACATCTTTGAACCCAAAATTATTAGACTGCCTTATAGATCACTAAGGCATATTTTGCCTCAGTTTAGTATGAAATATTTCATTTCCCCCAGTTTCATCTGGTTAGATACAAAAACTTCAGGACTTCTCAGCTATTTGCAGTATACCAAGTCTAAGAACAAAACTGGGTTACTCATGTTTACCTCTGTCCAACAATGGTTAGACTACATCCCTATGAAAATATAAAAGCAGTAACAGATTCCCAGCAAACTCACAGAGCAACAGTTTCTAATGATTCAAGGTATTTGTGCAGGAAGGCTATTTATTATTTTTGGGTTGTCCCACTGTTTGTTCCATGGGGAAATCAAAATGCCGAATGACTTTGTCAAAAATACCAAAATGCTACAAGCCATAGGGCCGGGCCTCATGCTGGCCTTGTACAACTTGGCGGGTAAGCAGCCAGTTTCAGTTCATTCACTACCTAAACCTTTGGTAGAACTGGTTTGTGCTCAGGTCTAGCACAGGATTTGGCCAGGTCTGACTGGGGGATTCATACCTCTACCCATTAGGTACCATGGCCAAAGGGCAGCTCAGAGAGGCACCTCCTATTGAAGAGTTAAGACTTGGGCAATGCCTGGCACAGGTCTCCAGGTCGGGGAAGAGAAAGCAAGTGGATCTCCTGCACTAAAGTGAAAAACTTTGTGTCTGACACTTTGCCTGTCTACATAAAGAGTACTTGGAGTTTGGCCCAAGCCTGGAGTTGCTGTTTGAGTAGCCCTTGTCTATAGAAATGTTAGGAGACAGTCCAAGCACCATCACAGCCTGGCACATCACTGAAAAAGCAGTCAGTGTGATCCTGCAAGGGTATAATGGTCCTTCTGAGCAGCATCAATCCAAAATTAATTTCCCTTTCTTGTGACAGTACAAGCTCTAGCACAAAGGTTTGGTCTATGAGAGCAGTTGTGAAACACACGCAGTGATTTTAATTTCTAGTTTGAAATGTCCTATGTGCAGTCAGGTCTGGAGCTGAGCACCTGCACAGTCACAGCTGTAAAGCCACGGTTACAATTAGTAACTAATGAGGTCCAAACAGGTGCAACAAGTTACATTATAATTGACTGATATTTTGATGAACATACTTACAAGCTGCTTCCAATGCAAGGCAAGGTAGAAATTTGCTTATGTAAATAGTCACTGAAACTTGTGGAAAGACAGGAGAAATCAAGCCAAACAATTTTTCAGTTATAATCAATTTGAGGTTTGTTTTGTTTGTTTGAATTTTTTGAGCGAAGTTCCTGAATATCCCACGAATACGCTGCCCCTCCTGCATGCCTCATAAACGTACAGGTCAGCCACGCGCCTCGTGCTCAGCCTGCAGCCCATGTGATGCTTTGTTTACCCACTGCACAAGCAGATACGTGCAGCAGCCATTCCATGGCAGAACTTGCCTCGAGTCCACCACTTTGCTGTGCTGGAGTCCGCAAACACTGGGTGGCTGTGTTCCCCTCCTCCTCCCCGTTCAGCAGCGTCCACGTTTGTTGTTTGGAGTGAAACTATTCCAGATTCTGGAGAGCAGAAACGCAGAGAGAGACACTGAGGGCACGAGCACATTATCAGAAAGAATTTGAGTGCTCCCAGCAGCCCAGCAGCAAATTAGAAAGTTTTGGCTCCCAAGAATGAGTTGTGTTGTTTGTTCCTGCACACTGCAGCTGCTCTTTCCCTCTCTTCCCCATCCCCCACTATTGGGTGGTTTATTACACACAAGCCACTAATGAATGGGAGCCGCTGTTTTACAGTACACCACACTTACAGGACTTATCTCTAGGCCCACCACAGATTTGACTGATCAACAGCAGGGCACCACCATCATAATTCTTCCTAGAAACAGGAGGATAAAAAGGGGTTTGTTGGAGGTTGGCTGTGTCTGCAGAGAATCCTGCCTGCGGGGCCTGCTGATGCCATCGCTCGCTGCTATGGTCTCTGGCCTAATAAGGTACAGAAACAAAGATTGTTCACTTGTTCAAGAACACTAAAGCACCCGAGTGACGGAGAGTGGAGGCAGCGGGGCACACATCCAAGTGGGATTAAGGCCACAAGTGCAACTTCGCAGGGCTGGCTGGGTGGCAGAGGAATATCTGCCTCTGAAAAAAAAAAAAAAACAGTTCAAACATAATTTATAATGTGTCACTCAGTCAGAGGTGGCTGTCATTAAGAGTTAAATGTCGCACTGTGTTCAACTCATTCTGATAAGAATTCCCTAAGCTGCTTATATGTTATCATAACTCATGAGGAACTGGAGCAAGGGCAGGGAGGGAGAAAGCTTTGGGGGCAGGATGGGACCCAGCTGGGGTGCAGGGACAGGGGAGCAGCACTGGATGGCTGGCATTTTGGTGTGGTGAGCCAGATGCTGTGGGGCAATGCTGGGCAGCCAACATTTTGGTGTGGTATGCCCATATACTGCAGAAGCACTGCCATACACCCACAGTTTTGTTGTGGTGTGCTCACAAGTCGCAGGGCAGCGCAGGACAGATCCCATTTTGGTGTGGTGTGGAGTGCCACATGCTGCAGGGCAGTGCTCGATAGCCGTCATTTTGGTGTGGAGTGCCCACACACGGGGGGACAGTGCAGGACAGATGCCATTTTGGTGTGGAGCACCACACACTGCAGGGCAGTTTCTGGAGAGCCACCATTTTGTTGTGGAGTTTCCTTACGCCGCAGAGCAGTGCAGGACAGACGCCACTTTGGTGTGGCATGCTGTGCCCACACGCTGTGGGGCAGTACCAGACAGACACCATTTTGGTGTGGTGTGGAGCAGTGTGCCTGCACACCACCAGGCCCAATGTAGCACACAAGGTGCAGGCCCTGCTTCTGGGAATGCATCATTATTACCTCAGCTGTGGAACAAGGGAAATTCACCACAGCTCGGCAGCTTAGCTGAAGAAGGATGATATGTTGTAGCCAAGTAGAAAGCCCTTCAGTTAATATCACTTACTGGAGATGGGCCCCAATGGCAGAGCAGGCAAGCAGCTCTGGCGGGCAGCACTCAGTGTTGCTGGCTGGCCTGGCAGCATTGAAGTTTTTTTTCTCTGGCCTAGGGAAATCCAGCAGTAGGCTCCCACTGAGGGCCCAATCCCACTGAACTTCAGAAGCCTGGTAGAGAAACTTTCCCCAACAGTTTTTCTGCTGCCTTGCCTTAGGTGTTGAGGGAAATCCTGTGTGGAAAAAGGACAATAGCCACACGAGATTGTCCATTGTCACAGCTCTTTCCATAGCAGCTCACTGACCTAGCACAACATCCAACCCAACTCCCTGCTGGGAGAGGCTCTCTGGCACAACCTGTGCAGAAAGGCCGTTTGTTTATCTGCTAGCTGCGGCTGCCGGATCGCGTTACACCTGCTGGGGCTGCCGGTAACGTGGGAGGTGGATGTTGGCTTGGCACTGTTGCTTTTATAAAGCCTTTAATGTAACAGGCTCTGGCTGTGTTCAGGTGCTCACCCATCAAGTCAAGGCTTAGGGAAGCTTGTGCTGAGACATCCCAGGCTCCCATTTCCTTGTCACTCAACTCAGCATCTGCAGTCTGGCTGTGGTAGGTGTAGGAGAAATATTTCCTCCATATCTCATAGTGAAACAGCCACCCCCATCTTCACAGCCACAGATTTCAGCCTTCCTTGGCCTTTCCAATTGCTTGTTGTGATGACATCTTACACTGAGGTCCTGAAGCATAACTGGCTCTCTGTGCTCAGCCAGGCACCAGAAGATGAGCTACGACCATGAGGGTACAGTGAGTTATGAAGGACACACCACTCTCCAGCAGCCCAAGATGGGAGCATGGTAGTGTCAGTGATGAGAGGTCTTCAGCCAAGCTTGGTTCACTGGCCTGCCCCTCTATGCCTTTCAGGTTTGCTCCTGTTGAGGGAAGAGGAAGTCCTGAACAACTTCTTTGCTTCTGAGGCATCTTGCTGTGTTATTTCTGCCCAGTCTGGCAGGAGACCAATGTCTCCAATTTGTGCGTCAGAACCACTCCAAGAGGTATCCAGCTTTCTGGGTACTGCAAGGCAAACATCTTACCAGCTCCAGCTATGCCACCTATGCCAGACAGGCATGCCAGCTATGCCAGAGAGGTATGAGCCCTGATGGCTTAATCACAGCCAGCTCTGTGGTAATTGCTTTGCTGCTGCTGCTTCATGGACGCCACACTACAGGTGTGGAGTCCAAAGGATCTGCATGTGTAGGTATGGCCTCAGGTCAGCTTGCACTTAAGAAGAGATTCCTGCGCCTCTGGCTGAGGTGTTACAGGCTATCTGGCAGCTGATACCTCAGAAAGCATGCAGCTTGCTGCAGCTGTCCCTTTCCATGGTGAGCAAAATGAGATCAAACCACATGCACCCATTCCTCCCATGCAGCCCAGCACTGTATGGAGCACAAGTAGACATGGGAGGTGAACTTACTATACATATAATGGCAAAGATTTCTTCTAATAAGTTTCTGCTTCTGAAGTCACCCAGGCTCCATAGAATCTGGCCTGAAAAAGTAAAAGACAATTTATAAGTCAAAATGGAACTCACTCATTTATCTTCCCCATATGTATGGAATGCAATCAGACAGAACAAATAAATACCAAAAAATGCATTTGTTTTAAATGTCTGTGAACGAAGGGCTTGACATACTTGCAGTATGTAATACTGTTTCTAAAACATGATTTTAACCACCTGATACATTCAATTAAATACAGAACGCTACCCAAGTTGTATTTGCATTCTGGAAGAGCAGCTCTGAAAGAAACTGGAAGTGTGGCAAACATTCTGAAAAAAACTGCTTAAATAGGGAATGAGATCTCCTTGAAGGCCTGCAACAGGACTGACTTTATAGTATTATTTGTAAAAGCCACAAGTGTCTTATTTTTCCTCGTACGACAGAGCCACTTTGAGAAGGACAGACTGACAGCTTGGTCTGTGCTCCAAGAAACAGCAAGAAAAAAAACACTTCTTGGTGTCCTTTTCTCCAGTATTCAATGAAATTCCTACTGTGGTAAAGAGTCTTTAAACAAACAAACAAACAACACAGAAAGCAGCAATAACTGATGGGAGAAAACAGAGGCCGTTTTCCAGGCAGTGACACTGCCACTTTAACAGTTTCCCACTGTACTTCAGTTTAGCTGCCAGAGAAGCCTTGTTCAGCCTATTTGGGGGCCCCATGAAATGCTGCAAGCATTACTGAAATGAGCACTTGTCTTTTGTTGTGCTGCATGCTAGCACCATACAGTGCTGAGCTGATAAATCCACTTTTTCTAGCACAAGCATTTTTCAAACAAAACTGCCATGAGACTGATGAGTAATGCCAGCTTGCCAAAAAAAAAAAAAAAGAAACCACACCAGCACTGCTGACAATGACAGCTGTTAAATTCACATATTCACAAAATGAGATGGGTTACATAACTGGAAACTACACGAGCAACTAAACAGCAAGAGGAACTGCTAAGCAGGGCGCAACTTGGGATCAGGAAGGAGCGCATCACACGTCCCTGTGTGCTCTGCCCAGCAGTGATCGCAGACAGCAAAACTTTCAGGCATAAAAAAAGAACTTTGTGAAATCATTATTATTTTATAGACACAGTGCTGAGCTCTAGAGAAGGTCTGTAACACGCGCAAGGCAGACAGGAAGGCAGAACATCATCCTGTCACCAGATCACCTGCCTTTATTTCAACTAATCTCAACCAAATTAAACAAAGCCAAAACAATCTGTGCTTCCATTTTGTTTGCTCATGGCCAACTTCATTCCCATTATATGGTAAGAGATACTTTAATTTAGATTATATATAAAGATTTGACCTGGTGGAAATTTAGCACTTACAAATTTTGGTTATAAGAAGGAAGTGTGTTTGTATGGCTATTCTTCAACTGAGAACTAAACATGAAATGAGCAACTAAACACATGAAGTTTCTCATGCTTTGCCACATTACCTATAATAAATTAGGCTAATACAAAAGATGTGCACACAAATCAGGAGAAAGAAATGAAACACTGGAATGAATATTTTCAGAATGATGTCCCCTAAACCAGTGTGTAGGTACAGTCTGCTGTGTAGGAGAGTAGTAAAAGCAGAAGCAAAATATTAGATGTGCATTAAGCCACAAGCTGAAATAGCTGCAAACAATAGCTAAGTCTGTTTGCTCTTGGAAGCCTTAATGTAAGAAAACATCCTTATAAAAGATGAGACAATAGCAGGTCTATAAGTGACAGTCCCGTAGGCAGTGAAGGATTAAGAACTTCCTATAGTTCCTAAAGTATCAACCTACATTGCAACCCTTCCGAAAAGGCTGCCTAAGTGCCTTCTCTGACTTAGTCTGCCCAGAATAGGGAAAAGCATCAGACTTAGTTTGACTTTTCCTCTGCACACCAGCCATGCACACATTTAAAGCAGAGAGGAGAGGTGAAGAAAAAGATAAGGAAGTGCAGCACTTACTTGGCATCTCCTGGCAGCATACCTGTCAGCCCAGCTGCCCACTTGCCCTCACTGCTTCCTCCAGTGAGTGCAGAGCTTCTCCAGCCCTGCTCTGGGCTGAGCAGTGCTTCCCACTCAGCAGCACTGGAAATGTGGTTTTCAGACAAAAACAAACACCAGCTAGGCTCAGGCTTCAGTTTTAATTTGTAGCTTTTATTTTCTTCATTTTGTTTTGAAGTGCTTTTTTTTGTTATCGTTTTGTTTTTCTTTTGCTTGCTTGCTTACCTGAGTGAGAAAGCATGCTCATTTGATGCACACGTAATTCATCTGAAAATATTTTCTGCTGCCTGATGGACCACAGGCTGAGACACAGTCCTGCAAAACAGACATCCTCAGACCTTTCAGGCCAGCAGATCACTTTCAGCTCTCAGACTTGAGTGTGGGCTGCCACACACTCTTCTCATCAAAATTTTAATTGAAGACCATGAGCATTATTATTTAATACAGTTCCACAGACCACCTGCAGCAAACTCACCAAGGCCCCATGGATTAGCAGTGATCCATATGATAGAGGCTGGGAACCACCAGCTCAGCACCCTTGCTGATTCCGACTGCTCGTCCCTAACGCTGTGTTAAGCCCATTCATGTATGTCTTTCTGTTCTAATGAAAGCAGCCTGCACTTCAGAAGGTATTTCATGGAATCAAATGATTGGGAGTGAGAACTTCCCAGATCAAGAGGGGCCAAAGAAGATGAGCAATCCCACTGCAGCAACCACCAACACACACCACATCCCAGCTGTATGAGATGAACAATTTAAAAAAAAGGCAAAGAGTTACAAAAGATGCAAAACCAGGGGCCTCTTTCAGGTGGCATTTGTAGACCTGCAGTTGAATATAAATTGTATATTTATTTATAGGATCTACAGCGTTCAACTCATAAGAATCTGCAGCAAGTAAAAGGTCTTGAGATCCCCTTGTCACTCCCACTGCTAATGATTCCTCCTCCCAAGTCTTTTGAGAAAATTTGGGGTAATTTTTACAAAGTTCCAGTGCAATGGTTGGATCTTCTGCTTTAGATGGTTGGATCATCCACCCTGCTTGTCAGGTGGAACTGTATGCTCACTTTACAAAGGAGATATGAATATTAAAATAAATAAATAAATAAATAAATAAATAAATAAATAAATAAATAAATAAATAAAGCTGCTAAAAATTCTGCAGTTGCTTTTGAAACCACTGAGGATTCACCTTGCAGCTGCTCATAATTCCTATTTTTAAATGCTTTTTCTGAACACCAAGCAAATACGCTGATGCTGATCCTCATCAAGGACTGCGAGCTCTGCCTTGCCAAGCTTAGTCATAGAGGGCACTCCCCTGAACTAACATCCTTGCTAATGCAAATTGGTTTTAGTACAGTTCTATCAAAAATCAACAGCAACAAACTACGGGCAGTAGTGAGGATGGAATTAGAGTGAGCGTTGCCACTGATACTGCGTGTGCAAGTCTGGGCCTCACATTATTTAGGGCACAGTTCTGCCCCTCTTATTAGTACCAATTCATGTCCTGCTCTTCAGATAACCCCCACAGGCAGATTATGGCAGCCCTAAGAGGCAGAACCTCAGCCAACAGGCGGCCCTGGTTCTGGGCTTTGTGCAGAGCCAGGCTTTGTCCCAGTCCAAGCAAGAGGCTCTTGCTGTTGCAGCGGATGGCACTGCCTGGCGGGGCGATGCCGTTTAGCACAGGGAGCACAAAAAGTCTTTAGGCAGGATTCCCACTGGGATAAGTTTGTATAATTTTTCCAAGACTGGGAACAAACATTAACGCAATTTTCTTCCTTCAGAGCAGTTTTAAAGTCACTCATAGTGTGAGAGCATTTTCCTCCTTGGAGACTGGACTTTGCTCCTCTGTGCAGTTCCACTTATTCACCTGGTGACTGTGATTGTGAGCACGGTGTGCAGAGCTGGGGGCTTGCAGGGGTGGTAATCAACCAGGACAGCAAATCCTCTTGCTCAGAGGACAAGTTTATAGATTTGTTTTCACAAAATCAGTCCACTGCAGCAGCCTACCCTCATCCCCATCCCAATGGTTTGTTGCTTAAAATCTTACAGGAAAAATGTAATTTTCTCTATTCTCTTCTAGCAAGATGAAAATTTTCTTCTGCAAAAACATGTATACCCAAAGCTGTGGCTTGTCCATTTGAATTACAGATCTGCAAAGGAAGCCTGTGAAACAATCCTACTTTCATTCCATTCTGAGTGTGACTAGATTTCCCAGTTTAAAAATAAATTTACGCCAATTAAGAGCTCCTTGAATCTAGAAAGAACACATACATTCGAGATATTCCTCCCTAAAATAAACGTATTGCTTTAATAAGCTATCTCCTGGGTTTTAGGATATTCAAGCAAAAGTGTGCTTCCCAGGGGCCCATCTCACCAGACGTCAGCCACCTTGGTTTATAAGTTAAAAATCAAAATATGAGTTTGGTTTGAAATATATAAAGTGCTCATTTTTCCTGTGTTCATGCTCAATTTGATATTGTCAGGGAGAAAAAAAGGGTCCTTGACAGAACGGATTATTTGAGGAATGGTTAATGCTAATACAAACCTTCCACTAACGAGGATGTTTAAAATTGTTTTTTAATATGCCTTTAATGACCTCAGCTCCTCATACCTACCTCCTCGCTTCCAAAACTGTTTGCACTGTCCCCAATAACACTCAGCGGAAAGCTGTCGCTCCTGCCTAAATCCTTACTTAGGTTGGATGCTATGCCTCCGTTAGACAGGGTCACGAGGTCACGATCGATTTTGGAGGCCACCTGGAGAGCCCAGGCCGTGAACTGACTCAAAAAATTTATATCAGAGCGGGAGCGGCCCACCTCCCAGGGCTGAGCCCGCGCTAAGGCCCGGCCGCGGGACGGAGCCTGCAGCCCCGGCGCGGGGAGAGGCCAGAGTTGTTGACCCCGCGCGCTGACCCCTTCAAACTTCAGGAGAATTTTTCTGGCAGTTACCACGGTGACTGGGCACTCCAAGCTTATCCTTCTTACCACAGGAAAAAAAAAAAAAAAATTAAGAGGGGAAAAAAAAAACATGTTAAAACCTACCTCGTAGAGATGTCTATCACGAAGCAAACATGTAAATGTTTTAATTGTTTGCTTCTCTCCGTGGGCTGCTCTGGTTCCAGCTACAGCATCCGAAGCTGCCGGCAAGAAATCGGTTTGGCTGAAAACATTTCGGCTTCTGGAAAAGCAATGTTCAATGGACTTAGCACTTCTAAAGTCTGCCTGTGGTCACGAGTGGCACGCTAAGGGGCTTATTGTGAAATCATTTTTATTTTTTCTTTCTATATCTGTCTCCAAATTATTGCCATTTTTTATCAAATTCAGAACAAACTGAGGAAAGGCTCAGGAAGGGATTCCAGCTGCCTTCAGCTTTTCTCCAGTTAAGAACTAACAGCCTGACGACAGCACTGAGCATGCAGTGGTCTCTTCAGAAGAGGCTGCGTAACTCACTTAATGCACCATGAAATATTATTTAACAAATGCAAAGGAAGAAAAAAAAAAAGAAAAGTTGTCAGACACTGTTACTGTTGTTTTTTTCAGGTACTTTGAACATGACCCATTTCTCACTTATAAAATGTCCCAGGTAAGCAAGTTCCCATGATGCTGACTGAAATGCACCAAGGGGGTCAGGAAGTGCACTGAGTAAACAAGAAAACAAAGTGCACTCTATTCCTAAAACATTAGGGGAAAACTGTTGCTGCTTAATTTCCAAGCAACCCTGTACAACAGATGAAGCTTTTATGCAAATTTTTCAAGTGTTCCTATACTTAAAGAGCACTTTCTGAAAGGGAGCGCAGACCAGCACGCAGTGTTAGTGGGGAAAAACCCGCTTAGGGCTTCCGATGGCCAACCTTCCATCAGCATCCCCACGCTGTTGTGGGCTGCCTGCTTCTGGACTACAGCTGAACAGGGGTTTAATGGTTGAAAGTTTCACATCATCTGGTCTCACGCGCAGTCTGGAATATCTCTGTCAGTTTTGCAGAGTTGAATAGAAATATTCAGATGTGTTCTGCCAGTGCTCAGGGCTGAGGTGGCTGAGGGGGCTGCAGAGGTGGCTCTGGCACAACACGGTTGTGTTGCCTCAGCTCCTGTGGATGGAAAATAATGCAGGTTTGTGTGTTAGAAGCAAACTGCACACATCTGCTGTTTTGTCCAGATTCATTTTTCATTTCCACTAGAAGGAAGAGAACAAGGAAGGCCAGCATGTGTGCACCAACCAACATTTTTTAAAAAGTGAATATGGAAATTGCAAAGGACTTTTCCTCCACTCAGAACTGGTTAAATTGCTCTGAAACATCATACGCCTCAATTCCAAATAGATACATAGACATGTGGTAATATCATTCAGTGGTTTTGAATTAACCATGAAAACAAATTAAAAACACTTAGAGATTGTTTTCCTATTATTAGACAAAGGCTAAGCCTCTCCTTAAGAGACGAATTTTTTCATTTGTGCTTTTATTGTGGCTAAACAAGGTGGTTTCATGTTTTCCCCTTTTTTTTCCGCATGAAATAATCTAAGCTGAAACAATCAGGTGGCTGATTAATAGGCCAGTGGGAAGAACAGAAGTGTCTGTTACATTTTATTTTTCGCACTCTTTTTCAACAGCCCTGTATATACAAGCATGTGCTTTTCAATTAGATAGCATGATTTATGAAGTCATGCTCAGGGCTCGCCAGGTTGTTGACTCAGATTAGAGCTATGATGCCAGCTCACTCCCTGGTGACAAACACTGACTGTCCTTCCCGCAGCCAGGCACCCCTGGCAGCCTTATTAAAAGATCTTGTGGTTGGCAGAGTGCTGAGCAGGAAATGAGGTCCCCTCCGGTTCGGGACGGAGATGACTGGAGTTACAGAAAGCTGGAAAGCAAAACCAGGACCTCCTGAGTCACAGCCTTCCAGCTCCCAGGACCCCACGGTTCCTGGCACACCTGCACCCCCTGCACACCCCCTGTCTCTCCAGGAGCCCCCCGGGAGCTTTGGGTCCGGCTGAGGCCAGACAGCAACTCCACATGGGAGAGGAGAAATGAGGGCACAGCTGCCCCTGTTGTCCCCCCATGTCCCAGCCTGGCCTCAAAGCTCAGCACCCTCCACAGGGACACTTCCCTGCTCGGTCCCAGCTGGAAGGTTTTGGCACATCTTGGGGTGTTTTGCTAGCTGTGTTACAGCAAGGCATTTATCTCAGCCTGTGGCTTGGGGATCTTTTGTGTGGCCTCCTCTCTTCTAGGAATTCCATGTATAAATCACTGGAAAGCAGGAAATCTGTAAGCCCTGGTGGGAAGCTCATGCTAGGTTTGGCTCAGACAGCTGAAGACCACAGAGCATCTCATCCTGTAGGTGATGCAGCAAGCCAACACTTGACCTGAAATGGGGGATCCCAACCCCTATTCCAAGGGTTTCTAAGGCAGCACCAGGCCTCTGGAAATCAGTTAGAAACTTGCTGGATTTATGGGAAAGGGCTCCCTGATGCTCCCTGTGTAACACTTTCAGTTTGAATTTCCTCAGTGCAATAGAAACAATAATATTTAGACCATTTGGGGCTGAGATTATTGCTCTAATAAATTGTTTTGGGTTTTTTTTTTTATTGGTTCATTGTGGCAAATAAGCCCCCGATTGATTTTTCTCCTAATCAGCATGGAGAATGCATTTCGCTGTAATTAAATCCTGTGTAACTGGGCACTCTGTGTTCGCTTGTCTCAGAGCTCGCCGTGCTATGAGATACAGCACATCAAACACCGCACTGTACGCGATAGGCACCCTGCCAGCCCGGCAGCGATTATGCGAGCTCGCCTTCCGTGTGCTTACAAATGAGAGGAGCCGGAGCACGTATGGAGCAGCGCGCATCGCTTGGGAGACGTAGGAAAGTTATCAGGGGAGGAAGACGGACAGAGGGAAGGTTCAGTCCTCTCCCATCCCAGCCCGTCCCGCGGCACCGAGCCCGGCTCTGGGCTTGAATCGGAGGCCTCAAAGCGGGGAGCGAGCGGCGGCCGCGGGCGGGGGGCGGCGGGGGCGGCTCTCGGCCCCGCAGCGCTCTGGGGAGCTCCGGCCGCATCCTGCCCGCTCAGCGTGCTGCTGCTCGCCGGCCCCCGGCCGCGGGGAAGCAGCCCGGCGGATAATTACCCCTCGCTGCAATCCGCAGAGCTGGCCTAATCCGAAAGCTCAAGTGCCCGTAAGTAAAACTTCAGGAAAAGTTATTGAAACTGACAAATACAGGGTGACAAATAATCAATAAAAGCCCAGTCCGACATCCTTTATTGTTTCCAGGCACTAACAGCAAGTAATGAAACCTCGGCGAAGACGGGGGGTGGGGTTGGGAGGGAGCGGCAGAACCCGGAGCTGGGCTGCCGCTTGGACAGCCCCCAGCAGACCCAGCACGGAGGGATCCCGAGGAAGGGGCCGGGGGGGGTTGGGGGGGGAGATCAAAGTGTCCCCCGTTCCCCGAAAGGCGCCGGGATGAGATGAGCTCGGAGCGGCCGCTGCTCCGTGCGCGCACCTGCGCGGGTCCCCGAGCGCCGCGATCCGCTCTCGGCAATAAATGACAGGAGCGGGGACACGACGCGCTGCCGCTCATTAGCATCCCGGGCCCGGGTTTGCAACGCCGCAGTTTCTAAAGTTTCAGCGGAAGACGCCGGGCAAGATAAATCTGTGCTGTCGTTTCTCTCCCTTTCTGTCTCTCCGAATTAAGTTCTGATCTATCAGTTGAAACAGCGGCCAGAAAGTTGATTCGCTTTCTGTTAGGATTTCGGGTTCAACTGGGGGCTCCTCCCGTGGCTTTAAGCTTTTGAGCTGTGTAAATGAACGGCAGTGTCACATAATCGATAGGAAAAACTCAGCTGTCACAGATCCGAAAGCAGCCTCCCGCCGCAGCAATAACGTGATGTGGCATTTCAAAGTTTGGGAACGTGCTGGCTGTGCGCGGGGCGAGGCGGGGGGGGGGGGGGGGCGCACACCGACCGCAGCTCTGCCAGCACCTCCACCCCCCCCCCAGACACACACACTCGCTCCTGCACTGCTGGAGAAGTTTCTCAACTTTGTCGTTAGGGTGGGGGGGGTGACCCAGAACAAATCCCGGTGTCAACGTGGCCTCACCGAAGCGCCCGTGTCGTCCTCCCCCACCAAGCTTCCCTACGCCCTCCCTCTTCCCCCCCCTCGGCCTCCAAGACGTGCCCATCTGGAGCACGCACCGTGAGAGCAACTGTGACCATCAGTCACTAAAAGCCACACGCTCCAGTGGGCCGGGGATAAAACGAAGTCCTGGTGACGCCTGGTTAAACCACTGACCCTCCTGCCAGCGCTGGAAAGGGATGGGGGAGTGTGGGGGGGAAGGCGTTCGGGCAAGCCCCTCCCAGCAACCCCAACTTCGGAGAGATTGAGTTGGAGCTGTGTGGGGAAATCAGCGTCACCGGGCAGAGAGGGCAGTGCCGGGCTGAGGGACCATGGAGCTGACCTCCAGGGGACACTCGGCAGAGCCCCCCCAGCTCCCTCCGTGCCCCAGGCACCCAATGTAAACAGGGATGGCAGAAACAGGGCAGCCTCATGGGCACAGATTTTCCACTAAAACCTTTTATTTTATTGATGAGAAGGACCAACCTGTGAGCAGGGGATGAGGAGTTGGGAGGCTTCCCTGCTCTCAATCCCCATCCCGTGCTGCACAGCCCTGTTTAGCTGTGCACACACGCGAGAAAACAACACGGGCAGCACACAGCTCACATGCACTCGGGGAGGGCTTTAGCTTCAAATTAGGAAGCCCTCTCAGATGAGCGATAAGTTCTCTTTGGTCAGACAGCAGTGTTTGATCGTATCTTTGTGTTTTTGTCCCCACCACAAAGGCACCTGCAGGCTGAATCAAGAAATGGGATTTCAGATCCTTTGATTTGACATAGGGAAACCGTTGCATTTGTAATATTATAACACTCTAAAAGGAAAAAATGAAACCTCTGTAGCTGAGACAAGAAGTGTGCTTAAGTACCACTACATTTCAATCCCCATTTGGATATAATTTAAGTCTCCTCTGGCTTACAGTAATGTACTCTCCAACCTTGAGGCTATCCAAAAGGAGGGATTTAATGAGGCTGAGTTTATACACGTATATAATTTAGAGGCTTCGCTGTAGCTGCAAGATCACAATTGGTACATGTGTAGTGCAAAGGAGCTGAAATCCCATCCAGGGACCAAGTTGCTTATGTCTGAAGGAGCTGTCATTTCCAGCAGGGGGGACACAATGAGAAGGCCAGGAGCGATGGAGCTCTGATCTCCACCAAGGAGAGATAACCACCTGATTAAAATGGGCCTCTTGTTCCCCCGTCACTTGATCGTCGTGTGAACTTCCCTTATTTACAATTATAGGCAATGAGAGAGTTACCCAGACTGCAGTACACCTATAGCTTGGGGTTTATCCCTCCCTTTGTTATCAGGACCAGCTCTAGGGCAGTTTTGTGGACTGCTCACAACAAGGGAGCACAGAAGTGCTCTGAAGAATGGAGGTGATCCGTACATTCAGGGCCACACATATGAGCACCACACATACAGCCCCTCTGGGATCCGAGCAAAGGGGCTGAGCCCAGGTAAAGCCCAATCAAACCAGGCTGCTCACAGCCCTCAAACATGTGTATGTACCACCAGAAAGCAAAGGGTCATCACACTGAAATGCCACATCATGCTCAGTACCTCCTCATTTTGGGGCAGTCTGAAGCACAGACAAGGACCAACAGCCCCGGGCAGCAACAAACATCTCTGCTGAGATGTGCTTCACTTCCTTCTCCATCTTAATATTAAATGGCACAGTGTTTGCCAGATTATTATCCCACTATTGCTTGTGCATTTGTCTCTTATGTCTAGTGTCTGTCATTACACAAAGCATTTTGAAGAGCTAATTTCAAAAGACAGAAAGTCTACACTTACTATAAAAGTCATTAAATTAGCATGACAAGCATAAAGTTCCTACGTTATAATTTGGTTATGGATCTGAAATCTCTCCTGCTCTCTCTCTCCACTTGAAGGATGAAGGCTGCAGCGAGGCATGGACACCAGTGAGGACAACTGAGCCAGTGTGCACATGGGGAACAGGGGAGAGGTGCGGGTTCCTTGGCATGGCAGTGGGTGAAAGAAAGGTCTCTCATTTCCATCATGGCTCCCAGCAGCCAGAGAAAGGGCTGATCTGATGGTTTCCTGGCACAACAAGTGGGAACACAACTTAAATCCATCCTGATGAATTTCACATTCATTAACAGGTTGCTTGAAGAGCAGGCAGCACTCTTGCTTTTCAGATGCAACTAAATGCTGAGATGGGAAGATGTGTTATTCAAGCAGCCATTGGCTGCTTGTGCTAAAGCTGCAATGCATCCCATTTATTTGAATTGCTTCTTCATTCTGGAAGAAAGCTGAGGAAGGGCGGGAGAGAGGAGAGGTACTTCTACCATCCCTGTGTGCACCTGCACTGCCTGAGCACACCAACCTCAGAGGCTGCAGAACATCCCCAAATACTGCCAGGACCACGATTGCACACAATGCAGCCATGTGAGAGCATGCAGCTCTTCCTGGCTGCAGAGGCACCTCCAGGACACGTTGCATTTCGATGAGAAAATGAGAGAACAGCCAGGGCACTCCAACCTGGTGCTGGCAGGAGACACTGCCCTGGTGGTTATTTAGGCACAAAATCTGCTGTCAACTTTTTTTTCCCACCAACACGGTGTGTCCGTATGGGCTGATTTGTTTGCTTTCAACCAGGCACGCTGCGAGTCTTGGAAGCCCTACATTTACCTTTTCTTCTTTAAGCACTTTAATTATCATCACTGACCTGTTGGGCATATCTACGGTATCGATGTCCTTTTTACATGGTTGCCTTCCCTTTCTCTGCATGTTTCTGCCATTTAACACTTGCTACCTTTGCCATTAGAGTCCTAGAGTGACCCCCATGGGTATCTTTGAAAGAAAGCCCCTCTGCATTCCTGCACTGTCTCCTTACCCAAGTAATAGCAAAGGGACCATTCAGACACATGGACCACACTGAAGCATTAATTAGGCTGATGAAATCCATAGAAATGTATGGATTCAGCATAATCGAGTTTCTTCTGCTGACTATAGTTAAGGAGTACGTGAGCAGCTGGGAGAATAGAAAGTACTGTTAGGGTGAAGTCATGCATGTAATTGAGTATATTTAACATAACCATTTTAATGATCGGTGATTAAAAGTGCATCCACTTAAATTGTATACCTCTGCAATTTGTCCATATCAACTTTAGAGCAGACACAAAGGAAAGGTCGTCATATAAATTTATAAACAAGATCCCTCCCTGGGCTGTGCGGGGCCGTGGCTGCGAGGTGGCGGCGAAGGGCCTGAGGCGATGCGATGTGCGATGTGAGTGAGTCCCTGCCTCGGCCCCTTCCTCTCCCAGGCACTCACAGCTCTGCAAGTGCATCAGCAGCGAGT
This sequence comes from Phasianus colchicus, assembly GCF_987193195.1. NCBI lineage: Eukaryota > Metazoa > Chordata > Aves > Galliformes > Phasianidae > Phasianus > Phasianus colchicus. The sequence goes on along the minus strand of NC_143445.1, from coordinate 24,540,609 downwards.
TTTCTTCTCATCCGTAATTGTTTACAACAATTAGATCCCACGGGGGGGAGAAAAAAAAAAAAAAAAAAAAAAAAAAAACGGCATTTCTTTCCCTCATGTATTAAAGGAGTACCTTTCCCCTCGCTTGGCAATATTAGGGGCGTGTGTGTGGGGAGGAATCTTGCAATAAAACCTCGCCAAAGAGCTGCTGGACACCCAGCAAAAAAGTGATGGAAATCGACGCTCCCCCCGCGCTGAGCAGAGGTGTCGGGGCGGTTCAGGCCGCGCGGGCAGTGAGGGCAGTGCGGGTGTGGCCGTCCCGCAGACCCCCACCATGGGAACGAGGGGAGTCGGTCCCTCCGGGCCCACGCGCTGGGAAGGCCGGGAGCCTCCCTCGCCTATTCAGCCTGCCCTGGCCGGTCGCAGCGAATAAATAGAGTCATTGTGGAGCCCATCCACAAACCGACCGGGCTCCCTCCCCCATCCCCTCTGCCCCCCCCCCCGGCCATTTATGCCCAAGCGCACACGAATCCGCGACCGCTTTGCTCCGAGCGGAGCCCAAACTTTTCTCCCCATCAGTGCGCGGCGCCGGTGGGAAAGGTTTCCCCGCGTCTGTACGGGACGTGAGCCGGTGCGGGGAGGGGGTAGCCCGGGGCAGGACCCGACTCGCCGCAGATAACGGTTCCCGGCGGCCAGATGCGCTCGGCAGCCCCAAATCGGGAGCAGAGCTTCACTTAAGCCGACGGTGGCGAACCGAAGGCGCGGCGGTGCCCCGCTCCGAGCAGCGCTGGGAGGGGAAGCGCGTTCGGGGCCGGCGCTGGGCGTGCGGGAGAACTCGCTGCCTTGAAAGCGTATTTTCCTTCCAGCGATGGTGGCACTTAAATGATAATGTGGGCAATGAAACCGGGCAGATTTATATCTTTTGGAAAGTAGGACGAGCCAGATGGTAATAGCGTCATTAACAAACAAACTTCGGATCCGCAAGTGAAGCTTGAAATTGGGAAAGAGATCTGGAGAACAAAAGGAGCTGCTGTTGAAGGGGAAAAAAAAGAGTCCCTCTTCTGCCGGAGCACATTCTGGAGGGGCTGCTCCTGCCCGGCGCGAGATAATAAACGACGGCTTTTTCCTCCCCTGTTGCGACTGAGAAAGGACAGAGAAAACTTTTGCAATAGGCAAATGTGGCATTTATTTATGTGTAACCCTTTGTAGTTTCAAGTGTCCCAAATGGGCCTTTAATTCAGAGCCCCGGTTTGATACGGGAGGGATTGGTTCTCCCGAGTTTATTTTATAGAAACAAAGCGCCGCTTGTGGAAGCGGAAGGGCCAAAAGTTCAGTAATCATTTTTTTTTAATTCGTAGTAACGAATAAATATGAAAGGTTAAACGCTATGTGAAAGGACAGTAGAAACGTCTGCGGGATTCAGTGCGTCCCCGCTCCGCCATTCGTCCCTTCTGCTGCCACCCCCGGGCGCTGTTGCTGGCAGCGGGGGGGGGGCAGGCAGGAGCGGACTCCCCGACCCCCCTTTCGGGTTCTCTCCCCGGGCTCAGCCCCCGGCACGCGTTTCCGGGGGGAGGTGGGGGGGAACCGCAGCTCGGGGCGGTCGCCTCCCAAAGCCGCAGCGATGCAGATGCGCGGAGAGCTTTAGAAGATCCCCGCGAGCATCGCCCTTCCCGAGTAAAGTTGGTGGTGATTAAATGATTAATGATTTAAAAGATGCCTGTTAACAGCCCCGAGTTGAGAGACGCGGACCCACGCTCTAAAGTGAAATCTAACGTGATTTTTTTCTATGTGCTGGAGATCTTTAAAAGCCCCGAGGACTTACCCTTAAGGCATTATTCAAAGAAAAAAAACTGAGACTGGCGGTTCGTCACAGGCAATTGTAAAGGGTTTCAAAGGACCGATCAAACGAGTTGGAGAGTAATCTACATTAAAGTCCGGATGGCAGTGTTACAACATGCACCTGCAGGGTATTTGCTATCCGTGCCCCTTACAGAGCTACAAATCACCATTAAAGAAAGCTGCTTAAGCTTCCTCCTCGCTTCTAGAAAGACTTACTCGGGCTCCTTCACTTTGATATTTATACATCTTGTTATTGATAAGTGCGAGGCTCTGGGCTCCCTTCCCCCTTCCTCAACGTCCCGGTACCCCCGCCCCGATCTCTGGCTTTCGGGACGCACCCACGGAATCCACGCGTGGCCGAGACCCGGTCCCCCCACGCACCCCCCCTCCGTGCGGGAAGCAGCGCCCCGCGAGGAGCCGCGGAGGGCCGAAGCGTGGAGGGGGGACGTTTTTTTCTTCTTTATTTATTTTCTTTATTTTGTTCCCACCCGCCGGCGCGGCTCTCCCGGGCGGCCGCTGTCACCGGGGAGACCGGGGCAGCCCCGGCCGCATCGGCACGCTGCCCGGCCCGGAGGATTTTCTCACAGTTGCGGGAGGTGCAGACATGGAAATGAGCTCATTACGGAGAGGAGTGGCGGCAGCAGAAGCCCTCCCCGCCCCCGGCCCGGCTCGGCCTGGCCCGACCCGGCCCAGCGCAGCCCGAGGGCTCGGGGGCGGCTCCGTCCCGTTGCTGTTATTCGGGGAAGTTTCATCCACGGCCGTTCTCAGCCCCGCAGCGGGAGCCTGGCACGCCGCTGCCATCTGGGACAGCCCCACCGAGCCCGCCGGCCCCGCGGCCCCCACCCGCTGGGAGGCGACCGACCCGCTGCTACCCGCGTCAGGTGATGCCAAAGTTGCCAACTAAACCAACAAGCAGGGAAAGGTAAAACTAAACAAACAACTAAATAAAAAAATAGTAATAATCAAGATTTCTCCTCCAAAGGTCAATAGGCATCGAGGAGTCCCTTCCCCCGGCCGCAGGCAGGAATTGTGAGTCCGATTCACCGCATTCGTTGCTAGGAATCTCAGTGATCTGTGTTTCACCACTTGCCTCGAGTGGGTTCTCGCAACCAAACAAACACGAACTGCCCCGAGGCAGGGCAAGGGGCTGCGGGCCCGCGTTCCTGGGGCTGGGAATGGGAGCTCCTCCGAGCACGGCGGTGGGAGCGCAAGGGGACTGAGCCACAGTTTAACCGGCCTCTTCGTGTTAAAAAAAAAAAAAAAAAAAAAAAAGAGAGAGAGAGAGAGAGAGAGAGAGAAAATCTGCCGTATTTGTATGCCTGCCCCATCCCCTGACACCCCTGCTTGCGCAGAGGCCGACACACATCGCCCTAATCTCCTGCTGACGGTGCCCCGCGCGCATCAAAGCGCGCATTGTTAGGCGCCCGGGGGAACAACGGGACGGGGCAGGGGCTCGGCACCGCTGCCATCTCCCCTCGGCCAAAGTTTTCCAGATCACTCTTCCCAGCAGAACTGCCCTCTGAGAAGCGGGCTGGGCTGTAGGGTGAAGACTCCGCCGCGCAGGGCTCGCCCAGCCTCAAGCGCGAGGGAAAATTCCGCGCTGCGCCCGAAGCGCGCAGCCCGGCGGGTTCGGAGGGGATCGGGGCTACGCGTAGATCCGCGCAAAGAACGGCGCAACTTCCCCTCGGAGCCGTCCCGCGGGGTCCCCGATTCCCCCCCGGATTAGAGGCATCGCGAGTGCAGTCGGGAGCGTTTGGGCCGGTGTTGGGGGGAGGCCAAGCTGAGGGGCCCCGCAGAGCAGCGGGGGAAGCCCCCAGTGGGGTTCCGGGGGGGCCGTCCCATCGCACACCCCCGGGCCGGACAGGCCACGCCGTATTCCCTATGCAACTCGCAGACTCCTCCAAACTGTTGCAAACTCAGCTCCGGGCACGTCCGCGAAGCTGGCAGGAGGGTGACGAGACACCAACCCCCCCCTCCCCCCCGGGCTCCCCTCCCCTCCGCCGAGCCGAAAAACGCCCGCAGCTGCCCGGGGGGGCACGGGGAGAGCAGCGAGCGCTCCTCGGGCCAGGCGCTAATTTGGAGCTCGGAGGCTGCCAGCTGAGGGCTGGGTAGCAACCAGGGGAGAGGGGGTATTGCTGCGGGAAGATTTAGGTTGTTGCTAGGATGTGAGAACAAAAAATCTTCAATAAGTCGGGGAGGGGGGACGACGGGGCAGTGGGGGAGGAAGGGGGGTTACAAGGTTTGTCACAGGGAAAAGTGCAGACATCTGCTGGAACTTCCATATCTAAGCTGTTCATTTACAGGAGCCAACTTCTGAAATCTCCACAATTAGATCTGCATTGTTCTTTCTCAACAACACTGCCTAGAAAGAAAAGGTCTTCTCTGTCGGGGCCAATCCAACGAAGCGTTTGACGTTATTAAATAATAAAGCGATTGTGATTTACATTGTTGTTCAGAAAAAGGGCCAATTATCCACTGTTATGTTGCCATAAAGATCATATTAACTCGAATTAGTAATCAAACAATATGCTAGCGTTAAAAGTATAGAGCGGACAGCGCGAGCGGGCTTGTCTCATCCTCACTTGCGCTGGTAAAACCGGAGCGCACAAACACTGCGACAGGCGCGCAAACTTCGTCCTCAACGGGAGAGAAGTGAGCGAGGTGCCGGCGGGCCGGGCCCCCGTGTCGGCGCTTTGCAGCGAATTCGGAGCCACCCAAACCGCGGACTGGTTTTGTGTTTACAAATTAATCGTCCATAATATCGCAGAAAATGTTCCACAGCGCTCGGCGGATCGGGCGCTGTTTGGTCGGTGCGACGTTGGGTTTCGGATTGGCATTTTGAGGGCTTTTGGGGTTGGGTTAGGTTCGTTATTGTTGTTGTTATTATTATTATTATTATTATTATTACTCGGAACGATGTTTTTAAAAGATTTCAATCCGAAGACGAATCTCAGCGCCACCCAAACGCGGAGCCAGACGCATCCTTGCACTCCGCCAAACGTACTCCGCCATAATCAAATAATTATTTTTATTAAAGCAGTTATTAGGTTTATAACTCATTTGCCACTTAAATTTGTGCAACCAACCAAGGCGATCTAAATAGGTTTGAGTTGCCCCTTGGGTCCGGGATGTAAGCGGTAAGCAGGAGGATTAATTACGGGTGTGCGCAGCGCCGGGACACAAAGGCTGTGAGCAGCGCGGGGGCTGCGGTGGGAGCGGCCGCCCCCGGTACGGAACCGCCCGGAGGGCACCGCGCGGCGCTGCGCAGCGCAGCGGGACCGGGGGAGCTGCCGGGGGGGCTCCCACTTGTTGGCTCCCACCTCCGCTGCCGGGTGATACTCCGGCGGCAGAGACCCGTTTGGAAACGTCCCGAAAACGAAGTGAGAACCGTCCGTATTTTCTTTTTTCTTTTTTTTTTTTTTTTCTTTTCGTATCAATATTATCTTTTCCCTTACGCCTCGCCAAGATCCGCTCTTTTGTGCTCGGGGTGACGAGAGCTGACCCCTGGGAACGCGCTGCAGCACCCACCGGAATCTGCCTGATTTCCACCGTCATCTGCCGCGATCACGTCGCGTTACAGCGTGTGTGAGGGGGGTCGGGTTCGCTGTCAGCCTCTCCCGTTTAGCGGTGATCAGGCAAGGAGTGCCTTTGCCAAATCGTTCCAGAAGCTGACGCTGTTTGTTACCACGATTGGGGGGGGATGTGGGTGGGAGAACTTTCACAGTAACGTGGCTCTTTAGAAGCAAACAGAGCAATTTTCCCCGGCGCAATGCATCAGCAGCTACAACCAAAAGAGCTTAACGTGTTTCTTGCAGGACGGGTGCGAGGAAGCAGCGGGTGCGGCGGCTGCTCCGGGCCGCCTCGAGGAGTCGGAGCGGTGCGCGGCCGCTGTAGGACGGGGGGGGGGACGAGGGGGAGCACAGCCAGAGGCCCCGGGCTGTGCGGTCAGCGCTCACCCTGCGAGTTACTCCGAATAAAACTCGAGGAACCGAGTGTGTAACACTGGACTTCCTCCGAACAGATCGCCGGGAATAAAAAAAGCGATAATAATAATCATGATAAAGTGAAGGAAAGAAGCCAAGAAAAACCAATCTGCGCCGAATTAGTAGAACAGCAAAGTTTCTATCCGTGTATAAGGATAATATATTAAGCCAAAAAGGAGACAGGTTATCTCTAAACAGGATTAATATGCGTTCGTGTATAGGATTAGACCATCTCATCCATTTTAAAAACAGTGTCTCTCCTCCTCCCCACGCCATTTTATTATATATATTATTAAAAAAAAAAAAAAAAAAAAAACAAAAACAACTTTCCCTGTTCGGAGCTCTCAGAGAAGGCATTTTATTAATCGAGAGGCTTTTGTTCTTTCTTTTTCTTTTCTTTTTGCAATCGGACGCGGCTGATGGCCCGGTCTGAGCCGCCTTAGAAGGGACCGGGCCAGTCTGTAAAACCTGTGATCAAAACAGACCTGTCTTCAGAGCGAGCACAGCAGATTTAAATGTTGGTCAAAAGGAGTCACAACTGTTCATTAAAAGCGAACCCTAACTAGGGCTAATGTATAGCCATTTTGTGAGCTCAGGGCTGTGGAAAGAGGCGAAAAAAGTCTAAGTGTGAGCTGATGCCGTGCTGGCTGGCAGTGTGTGGTCTATTGTAGGGAATGTGCTTTTTCCACTGAACAGAGAGCCCCCCTCTTTTATTCCCCAGCTCTACTGCACCTGCACTGGATCAGGGAGCTACTGCCATTCACCACATCAACACAGAAGACATCTCTGACAGCACTCAATTCATTACATTTCTTCCTGCTTTTCAAACCAACACACAAGGGAAAAAAAAAAAAAAAAGAGTATTGCCAATCAGTGCCGGGGGGGCAGGGAAGAAATCTTACAATACTTGATATTCGCAACTCATTTCGGATTTCATTAGTCAGAAAGCTCACTCCTCACTCAGCCAGTCACAACTTTTTCCCTTTCTCCTTTCCGTCCCTGTGCGCTGTGGGGACGGCAGGAGGACGGGGATGGGGAGAGTGCCGCAGCAGTGCCGTCTCGGTGCCCCCCGGAGCCCCGGGCCGGGAGCTGATCCATAATTCATGGCAGAGGAGCTCTCGGGAGACGGGAAGAAAGGGCCCAAGAGAGCAAAGCGTCCCGGAGCGCTGCCGGCAATTCCCGTGCCCGTGTCGCCGCGGGGCACAGCCCGGGGACCGCGGCCACCCGGGGGGACACAGCGCGGCCGGGGACAGCGGGGGGCAAAGTTGGGGCCGGCGGAACTCTTCGGGGGGAGGTGGTGGTGGGTGGGGGGGGGTCTGGGAAACGGTCGGGTTTGTTTCTTCCCAAATCGTTTTTCAGAAGCATTTGCAAGCGAAAGAAACCGAGCCCGGGGTTTTAGATTCAGGCATTTGATCTCGCCGGATCCAGACATCTAATTAGAGTGGCCTCAACGATTGGAACGGTGTTAATTCCCATTGTTCCCCGCTCGGCTCTCGTGGCCCCGCACCGCTGGGTTACGCTCCTTTTCAAAACCGAGAGAAGAAATCTTTTTATTTTAGACCGATTATATAAATACATATGGATTCCTCCCCTCTCTGCGGCCCGTTTGCCTCTCTCCGACCAAAATGCACGCTCCTGGCTGCCGCTCCTCACACCCTGGGGCAGCCCCTCCGCGGGACTGAGCAGCCATCAATCCCGAGGAGCTTCTCTCCTACCTGAACAGCAGGAGGAAATCCGACTGCCTGCTGTCGGCTGCACCGCGTGTATCGATAAGGCGCTGCCGGCTCCTGCTCGGGACCCCGTGAACCTATCGGTTTCTTTACACCAAACCCCGCTCGGATGCGTGCTTTGGGAACACGGAGCGCTGCGACGGGAAAAGCCGCGAGCGCAGCGTAAAGTGGGGAGAACGGGGGCGAAGGCCGCGGAGCGCCGGCCCCACTCGCGGAGCGGCAGATTGCTTTTTGAGCTAAAACTAATAATTTCATAACTGATTCCCATTCAATCTGGCGCCGGTGACGTCACGGGGCATTAGCATACGAGGAGGGATGAAGCAGTGTGGCTGGAGTTGATAAGGTGCCTCCTGAGGAATTCGCCGCTTGTTTTAATACATTAATTATTTCTCTGTCTTCCGCAAGTTTGGCAATTTGTAAGGGCTTAAAGGACCCATCGCTCCGGGAGGACGGGCTGCAGCACTCTCCCGCCTGCCTCCGGGGCCGCTTTCCAGCTCCGAGCATCCCCGTCCGGGGGGGTCCCATCCCGGTCCCCCCCAGTGTAGGGCAGAGGCTCCTCTCCATCGACCGGAGGGGTTCCCCGCCCCCCCCCCCCCCTTCTCCCATTCATCACGTCTGTCTGCAAAAAGCGCCCTCGTGACGTCAGCAGCCCTAACCGCAGAGCGATGATGGGGTCACCGAGGTCCCGGGGGCGGGGGGGGCGGTGGGGGCCGGGCTTGCCCCGAGCTCCCCCTCTGCTCAGCGGGGAGGGACGCGCTGCGGGGACCCGTGGGGACGCAGCCCGGCTCCACAGCCCCCAGAGCCCCCCGGGACCGCCGTTACGGCCCACCGAGCTCCGCCCGACGGGGCGGCCCCCCGGATCCCGACGGGTACCGCTCGGCCCCACCACCCCCTGGCTCCCCTGAGTCAACAGCCTTGAAATAACCGCTCGGTTACTCGAGGCCGAGGGGCACTTGGAAGGAAGGAGAGACTTTTCAGTTGGGAGTGGAGAGGGGATGCAAACAAAGTAACTAGAAAGCTTACAAGAAGATAAAAAAATAACGAGGAAGGAGAAGAAATATAAAGGCGCCGTAAAAGAGCTGTACACCGGACTACGGCCCTGCGAGGAGCGGGACGGCGGCAACCGCAGCCCGACTCGGGCACAGACAGCCCCGGTACGACCCGCTCTGCCCCGGCTGCGCCCACGGAGATCCACTGGTGCCCGCGGGACTCCCAGCGCGGAACGACCCGTGCGGTGCGGCCGAGCCCATCTCCATCTGAACTTCTGCAAGTGGGAATGAAAAATCACGGCTCTTTTGGACGCCCCCTCCTCCTGCACGCACAGGCGCACACGCGCACAGATATGCGCATGCAAACACACACACACGCACACTCACACACACACGCTCTCCCACGGCTCAGCCACGCTCCCCCAGCAGCGCGGTGCCCCCCCGCCCCGGCCCCGTTTTTTTCCCCGCTCCCCCTGCAGTGCGGCACGGAACAGGCCTGCGCCCAAACGGAGCTCCGAGTTCGGCCCGCTCCGCGCCTGTCCGCTTCTCTCTGCGTTCTCACAGCCACATTTACAACTCTGAGAATTTCCATTCCTGTGTTTCCTATTTTTCTTTTTTTTCTCCCCCCACTCCCCGTTCCCCCTAAGTTTGTAAGCGAAAAAGCCCCCGCACTCACTTCAGCGCCGGACATCCTCGCCAAGTGAACTCGATTCCTCAAAAGCAAAACAGGACCAAACTTCTCGCATCCCCCGGGCCAGCGTTAGAAATCTGCTTTTAATTACCAAAACCCAACTAGCGGCGGTGCTAACTAGCGGACGATCAAACCGCAATCAAACTTCAATCTCTGAGCAGTTAGCTATAAACTGTCAGCAATTGAAAAGTAAACCCGGTGCACACAAAGGCTCTGTTTAATTTTCTCGTTGTAATGGCTCTAAATGAGGACCCCATCACTATGCAGTTAAGCGGTGTTGCTTGTCCCCCTGAGGCGCTGATCAGTTCTTTTTAATGTGAGAAAACTGGCAGCTCGAAGCCCGTCAATGGAGCTCCCACAACAAAAGTCCTGAAAAGCTGAATGAATTGGGTTTGTAATTACTGCTTCCCTCTCCCCCCTTGCAGCTTATCTCTTATTCATTCAACATATATTATTGTCACCTAATCGCACACTCCCAACATTTTTTTTTTTTTAGTATCTACTACTGCGGACATGTTTGTTGTAGAAATTAAACAAAATAACCCTCCTTCTGCTCCCCCTCCCCCCCCAGCGGTGTCAGGACCCGGCTGGGGCCAACGCGCGGCCTGGGGCTCAGCGCTCCTCTCGGGAATCCCGCACGCACTTTAGATTTTAATATTTGAGTTAGCTCGGGATTTAAATAACTGAAGTGTATCTAATCACACCTATCAGCAATGGGCCTCTTTCCTTCGGCGGACCCGCGTTATACACCGCTTCAATCGCGGAGCTATCCGCCCGCTCTGCTCTGCCGCACGTCGGGGCCGAGAAGCGGCTCACCCAGAGGGCCCGGGTCGCCGCGGGGGTCTCCCAGCACCGGCACCGACATCGGCACCTCCCCGGGCCGGCACAGCCCCGCGCTCCGGGGCCCGAGGTGTCTCTGCAGCCTCTCCTCGCTTCCCCCCCCTCGAGAACCGTCGGTTGCAGAAATAAGCGCCGCTATTACAATCGCATCTCCTAACAGTCTAAATAATTAATTGAACCATTGCTCTTTGACCCTCGGAAAGTCCAGTAGGGACCCGTTTGTAGTAATAATACCCCCGAATGAGCCCTTGTCAAATATTCATTTAGTGGTTAATGTGAGCGATGTCCCCCTGGGACGGGCTGTAATACCAGCTTCCCGGCTTTGGCAAGAAACCCCGCTAATCTACCTCTCCAGTTCCGCAAAATATTTTAACACCCCGGCCCTCAAACAGACGTAAAAAAAATCACAGGGGAAACTCTAATCTCATCCTCGGGCTCACTGCGACTCTGCACAACGTTGGCGAAATGTTACACCGACATTCATGGACCGCGCATCGCCCTGGGATGGAGCAAGCAGCAGTTTCCGAGGGGATGTCCGAAAGGGCTCCGAAAACAGGATAAAATCGCAGCCACGGGCTCCGCTATCCCCATCTCAGCTGCAATAAATGCCCGGGATAATGGCTGAGGTGTGAATGAGGTTACTTAATGCGTTGCATTGAAAATTAGCAGGACAATGGCGTTCTTCCAAGTCGCACTTTAAAAATAAAAGCGTTCAGCTGGACCTAGAAAATGCTTTGGGTTACCCTCAGTAAACGGATAAATGGATGGATGGATGGATGGATGGATGGATGGATGGATGGATGGATGGATGGATGGGAGGAATCTGCCCAAGGGAGATCAGGTTTCACCGACATATATTTTACATCATAGTCCGAAATCTAAGCTCAAACAAATTGCCCATATAAAAAGTTGCTGAAAACACTAAGCCTGAATATGTGGTTTAGTGCCTTTGTTTAATGGTATTACCTCGCCTTCTTTATGCGAATTGTAAAAGCACCAACGATTCCAGCTACCCCCCTCGACTATTCCAGTTAGCACTTCAAAAAGGAGCCCGGTTTTATTGCTGTTAATTGGCTAAGATTCGCTCTAAAAAAACGGGATCGAGATATCGATTGGGTTTTTATTCCCAGTCCCCTTTTCTCAGCGAGGGGAGAGGAGCGGGACTGCGCGCTCACTACCACGTGAATAATCCCCAGCTGCATTACAAACGCCGCACAGCTCTGAAAAAAAAAATATATATTTTACTCGTTGCATTAATGCAAAAGAAATAGAATAGGTTGGGAATGTGCAATAACACCGCGACGGCGCGGAAATAAAAGGGACAAAGGGAGCTGAGCTGCAGCACAGTGAGCAGAGGAGCCCCACAGCCAGGCAACGGGAGTTCTCTGGGCACCCGGCTCCAAGTACGGAGGCCGGAGCCGAGCCTGGCGAACAGCACAACGACACAAACCATAGCGAGCCGGCCAACTCTTCTTTCGTCATTTCTGCCCGCTTTTTTTTGTTGTTCGTTCGTTTCTCCCTGAGCTAAATCGCAATCCGGCGACAGACCAGAAACACGAGAAAGAAAAGCTGAGCCACTCTCGTACCCGGTCCGTGCCTAAGCAAACCGCCACGTCCGTGCCTCCAAGCACAAACAGCCACGAGCAGGACACGCGACCGCTTTGCAATCACGGCCCCCCGCTTCCTCAGGCGCCGCGCTCCTCCCGTTCCTACCCGCACCTCCCCACTCGCGGTCCCGATGCGGCCCGCAGGCGCGTTGGCAGCGCGGACCCACGCGGGGCCGCCCGGGTGCCAGGGGCTGCGCCGCCGCTCCCCTCCCGCCGCTCCCGCCGGGCCGGGCAGCACCGAGCGGCCCTCGGCGGCGGCGGTTCCGAGCGCACGAAGCAGAACTCTACCTGGCACCGACGGCGGAGATCTCCTCCTACGTGGCGGGCGCCAGCGCTTCTCTTTGGGGCTTGCGACCGGCCGCAGAGATTGTCCGAATTGGGGCTACACCGCGCTGGCAATTTAAGAAATAGGATTCAAGAAAGAGCTGTCATTTCGCGTGCGAGTCTCCGCCGTTCGCCCGTCTCGTTTTGTCCTGCTCGTCTGTGCCGCTTTTCTCGTTCCTTACCTTTGCCCGGCCGATCCCCCCCCGCCCCCACCTCTCACCTCCTCCTGCGCTGCCCCGGAGCGAGGAGCGGAAACTTTGGCAAGTGCGGAACAAAGGCAGCGCTCGGGCCCCGCAGCCGCCCCGCAGCCCCGCATCGCAGCCCCGCACCGCGCCCCGAAGGCCCGCACGGCTCAGAGGGCACCGCCGGGCGTGGAGGGAGAGCGGATCCCCCGGCAACAAGTGGCCGACCGGACGGGACCGGGGCCTCCGCTCCGCACCGCCGTGCCCCGAGCACGGCCGTTCCGGTAAAGCGTATCGCGCTGCGTCCCTGTCTATCCACACGTATAAAAATATTCATGCCTCGGTATACGGCTGCATTATTTATAACAGTCTGTCGGCCGCGGGGATACCTTCCTCTGATGAATTATTGAAAAATAATAATAATAATTAAAAAAAAAAACACAACCAAAAAAAAAAAAAAAAAAAAAAAAACCAGCTTGCGGTACAAAAATAAATCCAACACTCAAACGGAACTTCAGTGTCCATATGTCAAAAATTTATTTATCTCAAACTGTGCATAATGGAGTAAAAACTTAACTTGGATATGTACCTGTTATAAGGATGGTATTAGTTCAAATATATACATGGACTGTCGGCAGACTGATTGCAAATAATACAGAGCCGAATCTTTAAAATACAACTACGGAAAATGAGGAAAAAAAAAAAAAGAACTTAAAATATCATCACAATAAATGTACAGAAATATTACAAACCATAAGAAAATATTTCAAACACAGTAATTTCAGGTTGGTGTTTTGTTTTTGTTTTGTTTTGTTTTTGTTTTCCCTTTTCATTAAACGGGATGAAGTCTGGAAACAAAAAAGTTATCATAAATTAACAAACGGCGTGTGAACCTTCATGGCAATTTTTGCTTTTTTAACAAGAAGTAAAAAATAAAATAAAATAAAATAAAAATGTCGTACATCGAAACGTTTGCCCTCTCCCAGCAAACCAAGCCCACGGTTCGCCAGTCCCCTTCCTACCGTTTTTGCCTTTTGTACAATTTCTAAAACAATTTCAACGTCCAAATGCTGCAAAAGAATTCCCTCTCCTCCCGCAGCTGCCGTCAGCGGAGCTGCCAGGGCCACGGAGCTCCACGGAGAGTCTGTGTGTAAAAAATCACTCGCGAATTCTGGGGTTTGATTTCTCCCCTCTCCCTATGACCGATGGACATTCTGATTGCCATGTTGAGTTTGATAAATACTGTACAAAAGTTGCCTGCAAATATTAAAACATTTCTCCTCTTCGCTCTTTGAGTCTAGCTCTAAATATTAGCGGTAAAGACTTTTGCAAACTTCCTGCAAAGTTCCTACCGTTCTCACTAGAACTTTTAAAAAGTTTTGTGTAGTCGCTTCCCCTCCGAGATCTATACAAGTTCCTTTGTCGGCTTTATTTCTGCCCCCCCTCGCCCTCCCACCCCACCCCTCCCCCCCCAGTTTTTCTCTGTACAAAAATAGTCCAAAAAAAAAAAAAAAAAAAAAAGTCCAGAATTTCTAATAAAAGTTTTTTGTTGTTGTTGTTTGTTTGTTTTGTTTAGTTCTCCTTCCCCCCCACCCCCGCCCCCCCGGCCCCTTTGTCTTACATATGTGATAGAGGGAGTGTGCCATTAATGGCTGTGCCAGGAACAGGTGCACTCTGGTAGTGTTGGGACATATGAAGTCTGCTTGGGGCAGCTGGTTCTGGTACTTCAGCACCTGGTAGATACATGCTGATCATGTCCCGAAGGTCCCCGGCTTGGCAAGGAGCCCTCGAATGAGACGAGGAGGTGACTACGGGGGGACTGGAGCTGGATTCCGTCTTGACCACCGAGCCCATGGAGCCCAGGGCCATGCCCGGGGTCCCCTGCTGGGAGTACGACATGCTGTAGGTAGGCGATCCGTTCATGTACGTCTGCGAGCTGGTCATGGAGTTGTACTGCAGGGCGCTCACGTCGTAGCGGTGCATGGGCTGCATCTGCGCCGCGTTGTGCGCGTTCAAGCCCGGGTGCTGCGGGTAGCCGAGCTGCTCTTGCATCATCCCATAGCCTCCGTTGGTCCAGCCGTTCATGTGCGCGTAACTGTCCATCCTCTGGTTCACCCCAGCTCCCAAGGTGGCCCCAACCCCTACCCCGGTCGTCATGGTATTGGTGCCCGGCGCCAGTAAGCCCCCTGGCAACGTGTACTTATCCTTCTTCATGAGGGTCTTGGTTTTCCTCCGGGGTCGGTATTTATAATCCGGGTGCTCCTTCATGTGCAGAGCTCGGAGCCGTTTGGCTTCGTCAATGAAGGGTCTCTTCTCCGCCTCGGATAAAAGTTTCCACTCGGCCCCGAGCCGTTTGCTGATCTCCGAGTTATGCATCTTCGGGTTCTCCTGGGCCATTTTCCGCCGCTGCCCGCGGGACCAAACCATGAAGGCGTTCATGGGGCGCTTGACCCGGTCCGGGCTGTTCTTCTGGTTGTTCGCGGCCGAGTTGGAGTTGCCTGTGCCTCCCCCCGAAGTTTGCTGGGGGGCGGGAGGTTTCAGCTCGGTTTCCATCATGTTGTACATTCAAACTACTTTTGCCTGGAACCAGCCCGGAGCGGAGAAGCGGAGCGGCGGCGGCGAAGTCCCAAGCCGGACTTTTTTTTTTTTTTTTTTTCCTAGGGAGGGGTATGAAAGGGGGGAGGGGGACTCCCCAAAACCACACTTGGATCGAGATCAGAATCCTCCTCTTCGCTGATGGATTAATAATGCTAATAACTGCTATTATTACCGCCGGAGCTTCGGATTTAAAAAACTTCTTCCTCCTTTTTCCCTTTTCTCTGCCTGCCGCCCTCTCTCTCTCTCCCTCTCTCTCTCTCTCCACCTCGGTCTTAAAGAGCCAGCAAACTACTTTACCCCCTTTTGCAAACACACACACTCTCTCTCTCTGCCTTGACAACTCCTGATACTTTTTTGAACAAGTTAATAGACAACCATCCATGTGATGGGGGCTTGTCAGGGAATAAATGCGTTCGCCCCGGCCAATCAGCGCTCGGCGGCTCCGCCACTGAGGACAAGTCTCTACCCCTGGTTTTGCATGAAACGGGGCGGGGGCTCTCAGCCGCCGGGACGGCGCGGCGGGGGGGGCGGGCCCAGGGCCGGCCCAGGCAGCCACTGGGAAGCCTTTGTATCTCCCCTTCCAGCAACAGGTCACACACGCCTTTTGGAGGAAGTGGGTAAACAGCATTGTTGCTACGTTGTTGTTGTTGTTGTTGTTTTTTAAAGTTGATGTTGGGAGAAGCCATAGGGGGAGCGGGAATGGCTTCCCCCCGACCCCGCGCCCCGTTGCGAAGTGTCCCCCGTGCGTGCGGCTGCGTGTGCGGCACCCCGTCCGCGGGGAGCGGAGCCTCCGACCCGGGGCCGCGCCGCCGAAAGGAGCCGAGCGGGCCCCGCGCGGAACGGGGCCGTGCCGTGCCCTTCTCTCTCCCTCCTTCCGACCCGGAGGTGCCCGCTGGAAGCAGGAGCGGAGGACCCCCGACGGCCCTCCCCGCAGAACGCGGTGCGCGGCCTGCAGCCCGGGGACGCGCCCTCTGTACGACGCTGGGTGGGCGCGCCGGGCGGGGGGGGGGGGGGCCGGCCCGCAGGGACAAATAGGTAGTTTTGTTTCTCTTGTTGTCGCTACACGGGGCCGCACAAAGCCCCGGCTAAGTTTACTTCCACTCTCTTGTTGGGATCTTTGTTGCTAAAACGCACTTGACGACAAAGGAAGGAGGGGAGAGAAAGGGGGGTTGGGGGGGGGGGCGCTTGCCGGCCCCGCTCTACGCGCGCTGCCGCGCCCCGACGGCGCTGCTTTGCCCGCGGCCGCGCTCCCCGGCAGCGCCGAGGCCCCCCGAGAAGGGCCCCCCGAGCAGCGCGGCACCGGGTTGGGGCCGGGGCAGCGGCCGGGCGCCCCGCGAGGGCTCAGCCGCGGCACTGCGGCGCCCCCTGCCGGCGCGGTGCGGAGCGGCGGGAACCGGGGCGGGGGGAAGGGAGCGGCCGTGCTCCCCCCCTCCCCCGTCCGGGTAACGCGCAGGAAAAGTGCGGCGGGTGAGGGTGCATCTCTGGATGATGCAAATAAATGCTATCGGCTTTAATGCGTGTAATTCCGAGGCGTATATGCAACCCAGTGTATATATAACCTGGAGAGAAGCGACGGGTTGAAAGCGTCGGAAAAGGGGCGCGCGTTGCAGGATGCGCACATCGGCTGATGCGCGATTTCTGCGCGGCCCGGCCGGCCCCGCGCTCCCAGGGCCGCCGAAAGCTTTCTTATCGATCGTGCCCGGGGCCTGCGGTTGATAACAACATCCCAAATCATAATGATAATAATACAATCTTGGGGATAATGAAGTTTGAAAAGCGGGGAGGAGTGGGCGGCGGTGGTGTAACAAGCGGATACCGGAGCGCGGCCCTGCGCGGGGCCGGGCCCCTTCCTCACCGCGTTTATCGCACCCATAAAGGGTGGGAAATGCCCAGCAACTGCGTTATCGGGCGGTATTTACAGCTTCGTTTGAACTAACCGCTTTAATTATCGACGCCATCAACTGTATCTGGCGCATCCACATCATAGCGCGCTCTAGAAAACGAGGTGCGGGCCGTGCGGCTCCCCGAGGCGCTGCCTGCTGCGCTGGGGGCGGTGGGTGCCTGGATGAACACGGCCGGACCCCGCGGCTCCGCGCACGGCGCTGGGGGAGCAGAGCGGGGCTGCTTCAGCACGAGCGGATTTATCAAACCGCTCCCTTCGGTATCATTTATGGAAATGCGAAGTGGTCGCATTAAGCAAATAGTCCGCAAATGTCCTCGCTGATGGGCTCTGCGGCACACGCACTCTTATTTCCAGGTTATGCGTTTCTTTAAAAGAAAATGAACGTTAACGACTTGGATTTTGTGTATTTACTGTGCTAATAATCGCCGATTCTCTCTGAGCCCCGAGGATACAGCCTATCGTGTTAACTGTATCGGAAAGAATATACGCGTTTTCATATTATTTTTCCGAACCTGCCAGTAACCAATCTAAGCAAACTATTAAGCGGTCTTGTGGAGATGGAAGATTGCAGCTCCATTTTTTGTCCTTAGCTGCAAATAGAGGTTTAACTTGCAGTAATTAGGTGAGAACTAGCCAAGCATCTTACTATTATGATGCTTGTTAAAAACGCTTCTTTTCTGCATCTGCATTTGAGTGTGTTCCCCTCCACTCTTAATCTTCTTATGGAAATGAAGGCGAACGGCAGGGAACCTGCAGAGACTTAGAGAATGTCCTTGTTAACTGGAATTTCTCAGCATTGCTAATTAGCAGAGTTTGACGACCACCAGTATTGGGGAAAGCGCTGTTTAGCCACTCACAAACCCTTCCGAGGAAGAGCAGACTAATTTTATTTTGTAATTAAAATCTGAAAAGGGCCTTATTTGACAGTTAGGGCTATGAGAGTTTTATCTCCCTGTGAAATAATTACTGCCTTGATAACTCAATTTTCCGCAAAATGTCAACTGTGAGCTCCAAAAGTTTTAATTTCATTACGTTAAAAAAAAAAAAAAATGCCGAAGACGAAAATGTACAGAGAAATTTCCTCTCCCCCCTCTCCTTCTGCAGAGCCGAAGTTATCGAGGGTGGGAGGAACAACCCGAGTGCCCCCCGCAATTCACTGAAACCATTTCGAGTGGGTCCGAGCCCACGGAAGGGCAGGGCAGGGGGGGCTTCAGCTTCCTTCACGCTCCTCAAATGACGAAAACGCCACATTTTCTCCAGCAAATAATTCCACGACGGTGACGGACAGACCCAGCGACAACCTGAGGGTACTTAAAAGGGGGGACAATAAAAGAAAAAGAAGAAGAAAAAAAGCTCCACCAAACTTTAGAAGTAGGGGCCGAGCTCAGGGCCGGCCCGCACCCCGCCGGGCCCCGCACCCCGCCGGCCCGGGGCCACCCGCTCGGAGCGGCCCGGAGGGCGCGGGCGGCCGCTGGGGGAACGCGGGGGGGAGCGAGGCGCTGGAGCAAGTGTAATCCACTCTGCTTGCGTTTGGGATATTTTATTATTATTTAAAACGGTTTAATCTGCTTTTTGTCCCTGCCTGTCCAGCAAGTAGCCCGATTGTCGCTCTCAGAAGTGGCATTACACGTACAAACGATCGAGGGGGGGTGAGGCACAAACCTGCGTCCAGCCTCAATTTCGCCCAATAATTTCATTCAAGGGCTCTAAGGACCCTTGAAAGCTGGGGAATGCGGAGGGAGCTCCGCGTTGCTCCCGGCGTCCCCTTTCATCCCCCTTCTCCCTAATGGAACAGCCGGGCGAGCACACGTGCGAGCGGCCCGTGGCCCCGCAACCGCCCCGCAACCGCCCCGCGCCGAGCTCCGGGCCCGGCTGAGCTCCTGGGATAGGAGGGTGCCGGCGGTTCGCTCCGAGCCGCCCCTCGGGCACCGCCCGCCTCCAGCAGCTCTGCTGCTACTTTGAGTGGCGTTAAGGAAAAAAAAAAGCACCAACACAGCGTTAAAGAAAAAAATTAAGAATCGAAAAGAAAGTAAGAGGGAGCGGCTCCAACTTTCCTCCGTGGGACCACAAGAGAAATTAAAAAAAATTAACCATAAAGCTGAGATGATGGGACGAGTCGAATGTACACAATAAATATCAGCAAAGCCGGCTCAGGCACACACACCGGCGCTCCAAGTCGCTTTCAGAAGGCTTCCAGCAAGCGGAGAGGCTGTGTGTCCAAACCTGCTCTGCTCCCAGGGCTCCAGAAACAGCCCTCCAACTCTGGGTGACTCTTCCCTGCATCTAAATACCCCTCCCCAGCCCTCCATCCCGGAGCAGAGCAGCATGGAAGCCGTTATTATTACTGTTTTACCTTAAAAATAAAACAGAAAACCAAGCAGCAGCGGTGAGGCAGAGGTCGGGAATTGCCGCGTGCCATGGGGTGAGCGGCCGCTGGGCGCAGGCCCTGTGCAGGCATGGCAGCCCTGAGCGGCCCTTCTGGGCACTCCACTTCAAGTTATCTTTCCTTCCTAGTTTTATAAGAACAAATGAGTTTTCTTTTCCCATTGTAGTTGAATGAACTCATGTATATTAAACACAAAACCCCTCCTGAAGAACGCTAACTGCTTTGCCTAAACCCACAAAGGCACAAAGATCCAGAGCTGAAGGTTTCCAGTTTCTGAATAAGTCCCCTCAACTCTCTCAGAGGCGCAGGAAGAAGAGATTGGGACCTTTTTCTGAAAGTTTTAATGCCTGGAAGGGGCCATCTTGCACAGAAATCCATTGTCTTTTACCAAAGCTGAGGTTTCTATTTTATTTCCCTCTCCCCCTCACCATCTTTCTATTGACTAAAGAAAAAAAAAAAGGTGTAGAAACTCGTCTGTGCATGGGATCACACGTGTCGCCCAAATCAAATGAAGTCCTCTTTGGCCCCGGAGCAGTTTTGATGGAATTATTCCGACTCCCGCATTGAATTCGCGACGTTTCCCAAAGAAGCTCTCGCGGATTCAATGGGAACGCCTGAGGCACAGCCTGGGGTGCTTCAAGGTTGCACCTCAAACCCTGGAATCCCGAGGCACGGTTTGAAAAGTATATTAAAAAAAAAAATAAAGAAAGAAAAAGAAAGAGAGAAAAAAAGCAATCTCTTCCCCGTGACTCTCAGATCACTGACACCATCGCCCATAATGGAGCCAAGACGGTGACTTTTATCTCGCTGTTCCTCATAGTCCTTAATTTGGAGCTCATTGACAGGACAGACGGTAATGACACTTTCAGAACTGTTATGGTCTGGAGTGACAATCTCTCCATCTCGTCCATGGTTTATTGACACCATGGGCTCATTGTGACAACTTAGGCTTGTGATTTCAGAATTCTCAAGTGACGGGCTCGTTGGGGGGATTTTAATTCAAATTACAGACTAGCTGTCCATATTGTGAATTCATATTTAGACGGCGCTTAATCGGAGCAAAGAGATGGTGCTATAAATAATGCCATCAGTGCTTCCCATGTGTCTATCTGCTGTCCTCTGCCCCAAGATGACCCGAGAGAGCCTTTTCAGGAGGGAGCGTGGCCGCTCCCTGGCATCCCTCTAAGGGCTTAGGCCTGCGTGTGTGGACAAGAAAAACCTGAAGGACACATTAAAAATCTGAACCCCCCCAGCTTGGGTTGGGGTGTGACAAGGGAACGGGGCTGCTTCCGGCACCCCTCTGCCCTGGACGGGCTTGTTGCAGCCGTGCCTGGAGTTGGGGGAGGAGAAAGGAAGGGTAGAGCGAGCAAACCTGCCCCGCATCCCTTTTGCTTTTAGGATTTGTTTCCTCCACTCTTCTGCTCCTCGAGACCTGGAGGAAATGCGGACATCCATAAAGCCTATTTCCAGAAGACATACATAAAGTAAAACCGCACTTTACCTCCAAGTGAGGACAAGCGTGGAGCTGCCCCCACCCCTCGCTGCCAGGTGCGTGCCACCCCCGGCTCCCTCCCGGCTTTAGGACCGACCCGCAGCTGGCACCGAGCGAGCCCGGGAAGCGCTCCTGTTTTGGTTACAGCCTCACTCAATTCGCCAACTTCTGCCCCTCGGAGGGAAAACTTTACGAGCCCTTTACAGCCCCCTCAGCACTGCTGTTTCCAGGGGAGCCCAGCAGCCCCGCTCCGGGTCCGGGTTAATCATTCACACTGCTGCAGGATTCACTGCGTTTTCTGCAAAGCCTTCCTGACGTTAGAACGTGTGTACCAACTGCTCTGGATTTTTTCCGTTTCCTGTGGTAATTGACATATAATATCTCTGTTTATAGCTGGCTTGACAGATCCATACAGATGTGTATTTTTTTGCTTAATTTCAGAGTTATATATACCCAATGCGCGCCGAGGGAAGAAACAGTAAAGGAAATCTGGGAATTCCGTTGTGCAGAAATCTGCACAGGGCTCTTGCTATTATTTATAGAAAACGCGATGTCTTTATTTTGGGACACACTGGGAGTCTCAAGCTGAGATCAAACCGAGAGAACGGAGCGCGACCAACAATGATCCTTAAAAACCACAATTCGTACATAATGTCTAAAGAGAAAAGTTTCCTGTGAGAAGCACGGCCGTAGGAATCATTTCATAGAAGAAATGTGGCATTACGACTTTCAATCAGGCTGCCAACAGGAGCGACAAAATCACCCCAATTTAGCAGAAATCATTTGGTTCCCATTAACGTTCCTGCCCGCACAAATCGCGGTCAGTTAACACCGCACCTCGCAAACACCGCGCAGATGCCTATAAAATAAGCGGTGAATTCATGTCAAAGTTGGCGACAATGCGGCACCTCGCATATTTTGGCTGATGGTTTTGTAACATGCAGCTTTCTTTTAAATCTGTCAACAGAGGGGAAGAAACCCCCACTCCACGCATTCACTGAAGATAACGCTTCGTCTTTTCCAGGAATCGGGGGAGGGGGAGTTATTTTGCTCTTTTTTTGGAAGGGAGGAGGAAGACGACTTCATCGCTTCGCCGTAAAATATGATATTTGCGAACATTTTGCCTAAATGAAACGGAACCGCCGAGCTCTGCTCGCAAGTAACACCTGTCAGTGCGACTTAGCGCCGGCGCCTCGGGGGGAAATCACAAGCACAGCATCCGGAAGGTGCAGTGTCCCGACAGTAGCAGGAGCTGGGACGAGGGATTTGCCCAGTGCCAGCTGCTACCGCGGCGCGCAGAGCGCGGGCTGTCGGCGCGGTCCCGCAGCAGCAGCGCACTGGCCGGGCGACAGCGGCATACGGGGACACTTCTCCAGGGACGGGGCTTTCGGCAGCTCCGCTCACACGTACATCGGTGGCGTTATGTTTAATGACCGTACCTCCACACAGCTCAAGCTTCCCGTGATTTCCGGGCTCTCTCTCACCCTGCTCATCCCCACCTCCCCACGCTCACACCCAGCAGCCGGCGGCCCGGGGGGCTCCGCTCCGCTCCCCGCCGAACCGCGGTTTCTCCGCCGGGTCCCCGCGGCGGCTCCGAACGCGGCCGACAGGGGGCGCCGCAACCCGCGCTCAGCGCCGCCTCCCGCCCGGCGCGGCCCCGGAAGAGGGGGAGAGCCCGGAGCGGAGCGGGGTCGAGTGCGGATCTTCAGGCTCGGCAGATAAAAGAGATTAAAGGCTAAATTCTCTCTCTCTTTTTTTTTTTCTTTCCCCTTTTTTTTTCTTTTTTTTTTTTTTTGGTAGCAATTTTAACCAACCACGAAAACGCAGAGCTTTTATCCTTTGATGTGTCTCAGAAAGAAACTGTTACATCAGTTGTGAAATTACATCGTTTCGGAGCCGGCCGTGGAGTGGGAAAATAATTTAATTAAAAATAATCATAATACGAGGACCCGAGCTTCCGCTGAGGCACTTAACGGCTGACACAAACCCTCCGTCTCGTCTCTCCCAGCGCTCCCGATGCCTTTGCATGGGAGGAATTAAACCCACGTAACCCGGCGGGTTGGGGCTGTCCCCTCGGGGCCGCACAAAGCAGCGCTCGCCCCGCGGCACACGGTGCTCTCTGACCACATTAAGAGGAACTAAAATGGTACCCGGCTGCCCACTTTCCCCCCGCTACAAAAACTCTTCACCTGTATTTAAATAGCACGTCTTTAATTACAGCGGTTGGGGATGTATGAGGCTGAAATGAAATTAGCAGTCATTACCAGTCCTTTAACTCCGTGGTGCTTTTGATCAGCACTAAATTAGCTTTCCAGGCCTAACAAAGGCTCTATAGCAAGCAGTGGGCTGTAAATAAGACAGCTCGACCTGCCCTCAACACCTTTTCTCTTGTCAATCACAGCTCTATCATTCAGCCCAAGATTAACCTTTATCTACCAAATTCTTACCCCAAAATCAGAGTGGAGGGGGCGGGGGGGGCAGAAGGGGGAGAGGGGGAAAACCCAACCTTAACTTTGCTAACTGTAACTAAAAAGAGCCTCCCTTTAAGTGGCATTACAATGAGCCAAAATGTCAAAATCGATCATTCCCAGCCCAAATTGCAGTGCACCGGGAGGCAGCGATAGGCGCAGGCAGTGACACGCATTGATCGACTCGCGACTTCCACGGGCACGGCCTCTTCGCCCGTCGAGGGCTCTGCCGAGGGACGCCCCGCGTCTCCTCCGGCGTCCGCGTACCCCGTCTCCCAGCGCACGGCTCCGCACGGATCCCCGCACGGATCCCCGCGCGGCCGCAGACCCCCCAGCGTCCCCCCTTTCCTCGGGAGCGCCCCCGGAACCGCCGCGCAGGAGGGGAGCGGCCGGAGGGTGCGGGCCGCGCGCCGCCGGCAGGGGGCGCCAAAGCGCAGGCGTCGCGGGCGCCGCGCCAGCGCCGCTGCGCGCCCGTTGCGCGCCCAGGTAACCCCCGCAGCGCGGCCGCCCCCGGCCCCGCGGAGCGCCTCGGCCGCCTCCCGGACAGCGCAGCGCAGCGCCGGCGTGACTCAAACGACTGCCGGAACCTGCCCCCGCTCTGCGGCTCGCCCCGAGGGGCACCGCCGAAATAGAGGCCCCGGCCGAAGCGGCCCGCGGGGACCCTTCGGTCCGTGCGCGCCGGCATCGGGCGGCTCCGCAACTGCCCGGAGCTCCGGTCGCAAAACGGCTGCCGAGCAGTTGCGGGCAAACCCAAACCCAAACCCGCGCACGAGTCCCTCAGTGTATCGCCGTCGAGCTCGGAGCGGCGGGCGCTAAGCGGCAGCGGTATTTCTCCATCGTTTTAAAGGTCACGGGGGAGGAAGGGGGAAAACCGTGAATGTCAAAGTTGCGGTGCAGTACTCACATGCCGGTGCCGGCGCAGGGTGGTGGCGGTTAGCGGTTTGATTGGCAGCTTAGAGCGAAAGTCCGCGCGGACTCCTGAGCCCGAGTCAGCCGCGGGGCTGCGAGCACTTCTCACCGGACAGAGGCAGCTGCAGGCAGCCCGCACGTCCCCGCTCCTCTCCTCCTCCAGCCAGGACGGAGAATGAATCCATTTCGGCTTTTCTTCCCCCGGCTCTCCTTCCGTTTGCCTACACATCCTCCAAGTCCTAGCCCTAGCTTTTAACTGCGGTCCCTGGAACAAGAGGGGAAAAAATCGTTTATGGCTTAAAAAATCCAAATGGCTGATTTTGTGTGTGTTATAAGAATGCACCCGCGACAACAAAAAAGTCACTTCTCTGTCCCCCACCGTACAGCAGAAGAATAATAAAAAAGCTTTATATTTTTGCAGTGGGTATTCAAAGATAATTTGATGCCATTGTTTCTGCTACAGATGGTTCTTTTTAATACAATAACACTGCTCTTTGTGCATACTACACACAATAAAAATCGAAAGCGTTCTCTTGAATAACCATTTTGTTCTCGCTTGTATACAGGCCAACAAAAGCTGCCGTGAGGTAATGGGTTCTGTTTATTGAAGCCATAGAATAGAGGTTTGATAAAGATTTTTGTATATAGGGGGAAAAAAAAATTAAAATGAAGACCTCGCAAGGTCGAGCCGATCTCCGCGTATTTACTACTACTGAAATATTTTATCAATATATTTCTTTGACTTGCAGCTGCAGGGTTCCCCCCACCTCCCCCCACCCTCAGCTCAGCCCAAACATCTGTTTCTCCGAACGTGGGGAGCGCCGCAGCCGCAGCGGCCCCTCCGACCCGGACTGTGGGGCAGAGCGGGGCACGGCGGCCCCGAGGCGGAGGCAGAGGAGCTGCGAGAAGCGGGGCCGAGCAGCGCGTGTGCGCATCTCTGCGCGCGTTGTTCGGCGAGCTGCCGTCCCCGCGCACGAACGCGCAGCCCGGGAGCGGCTCCCGGCGTGGGAACGGGGCCGACCTCGTTCCGTCGGTTCCCCGCTCGTCCCTGCACGCCGGGAGCCGCAACGACCAGCGGCCGCCGAGCTGCGGCCCCGGGGCGCGCCGTGCGGGTTTGGGCGGCGAACCGCAGCGGAGTTCTCGTGCCCCGCCAACTTTGCGCCGAGTACCGAATACACGGGCAGCGCTCCCAGGGAAAAATGCGTAGCGCGGAACCGGCGAGAAGCGCGGCTGGGAAACGCTTTCCCCGGGTCCGGAATCGCGCGCCCGAAGCGCTGCCCGCTGCCCGCTTCTCAATGCGGTTGAGACTGTAGCGAGCAGAGGAGAGCCCCGAAGCCAAAGAAAGTGCTTAGACAATGGGGCTCTGCGGGAAAGTTGTTAGGCAGTGCCTGTGTTTGTCTACCTTTCTATAGGAATTAATGCCACAGTGCTCTGTGCCTCTGTAGCCGGGACTGACAGTAATCCACCTCTGTGACTTCTGCCCTTTGTGTTTTCACAAAACTCGGCTCACTTGTAGCACGACAACAGCACGGAATAATGACTTTAACCTTCAAACATTCTTTAATTAGCTTTTTCAGCAGACGCAAAGATGCCCAAATGAGCCCTTTGACAAAAACTGACCCGCGCCTTCCAATTCTACTTTCACTTTTGGGACTAAGACGTTATTGGTTCCCAACTCGTCTGAAGTCATCTAATAAGGGATTATTTAGGAACTATTACCCACACGCCAATTAAAGCCTCTCCGATGAAATTCGGGAGACAAAGATAAGCATCAAAACGGAAAATTAAACTATTTGCGCATAGCTTGTTTTTCAACAACCCATTTTCTATCTCAGGATAAACATCTTCGCGCCGGCTCGCCCCAGCCGAGCGGGGAGGGAGCGGGGAGCGGCTCCGAGCGGCCCTGGGGCGGTGGCCGCGTTCCCTCCGCTCCCCGCACGGCCGCTCCGATCGGCTCCGGGCCCCTCCGGCCTCCCCGTGCCGCCCCCGGCCCCCCAGGCCCCGGTGCCAGCGGATGGAGGCACTGCTCTGCCCGGGCTGAGCGCCCAGAGGGCAGCGGAGCGCACACGAGAGAACTCCTATCACTGCACCTCTAAGCGCGAAGGAAAGAATTATCAGTGGTGTGAGAACCCGAACGTGCCAAAGTTGGGGAAATCGTGCAAGTGCTTTCCTAAACACCGGGCAACATTAGGGAAAAAAAGTGCCGCTTCTATAGAAGAGGTATTTTGTTACTCACAGCGGTGAAGGAAAGGGATTAGTAGAGGCGCCTTTCGCTACCTATAGAGGTGCTTTGGGTTAAATGGGAACCGGGCTCTGAGCAGTTTAATGCGGACTTAGCGAGGAAAGATGTTTTTTTTTTTTTTTTTTTTTTTTTTTTTTTCAGACAAAGCATCCCGATGGCTCAGAAATTGTACGTCGTTCTTAACAGCTGTATACAGCTCTTGGAGAGAGTTTCCAAGCAAATTACTGCAGCGTCCTACAACAACCTGACAAAGGGATTCCGGGAATGCCAAGCACCGAGGAGGGAAACACGAATCACTCTCTTTAGCCCGAAGCACGAAATTGGCTTAAAGCTCATTTTGCTGATAGCCGGAAACGAAATCATCAGTTCGTGGGACCGGGCGGCTGCAACTTTCAGATGCGCGGGATCAACGTGTGCCACTTTCTCGGGGAGGGGGGATAATCAAGAAGCAAAAAAGAAGGAAAACGCGTGAACCACGGGTTGGAAGGGCTCTGAGGGAAACTCACATCCCAAAACGCCTTTCACGCCCCGCACGGCACCGATACGCGTAAGCTGTGTCCCGAAACCGCTCCCACGGGATGGGGAATTGAATGTCACAGAAGCACAGAGGGTATCATGCGCCGGATTTTGGCTTTCACAATTCATTTAAGACTCGAGAAAACAAAACGGAACAAAACACCTGCATCTAGCAGTACAGATGAAATAGCAGATAACTCCAAATTTCCCTATCTTATCTGGCAGCGGATCCCCGAGCAGCGAGGATCTGGCCAGAGGCGCTCTCCCTCAGAGGCGCTGAGCGACGCCCGACGCACCGCCCGGGGAGCGAACAACTCCCGGGGTCGGGCCGCCGTGCCCGGGGCAAGCAGGGCCCCGCACCAACGAACACCTCGGCACCAGGCGCGCTCTGCCCGCCGCCCGGCAGCAGAATGCGCGCTCCCGTCGCACACACGGACGCGCTCTGCTCGCCGCTGGCTCGGCTCGGGACGCTCGCCGAGAAAGCGCGGCCGTCCCGCAGCCGCTCCCCGCGCCCCGAAGGCCGGGGATGGAGGTGCCCGAAAGGACCCCGGGCCGCGGGGCCGCTCACTCGCGAGTCCTTTCACTGCGTTTCCCTCTTTTCACCAGGAAAAGTTCTCCAGTGCGATCGTTTCTATAAGTTCTTGGCAGCACGCTTTCAATTAAAGCACTTTAGGGTTTCTCTGTCCCCAGAGCGTGTGGGCAGCTCACCAGAATTCACACCCGTCGTACGGACACACGGTCCTTCCAAAAGCTTCCCACCACCTCACGGTGTCAAAAGAGCATCTTTGCTTCACAGATTTGTTTGTTTTGTCCTGGGATACGACAGCAAAAAGCCCACTCAACTGCAAGCAAAGGACACGCAGTCTCCTGAGGAGCTGCAGGTTTGCAGGGCAGGCAGGTCCTTCGCTGTGCTGAAATGTACGTGTGAGCTTCAGACGTGCCTCGGAAACCTGGAGACTTTTCAGTTTTTTTCCCTCCCCGTGACTGCTCTAAGAGATCTGAAATTGTTCATTCATTATCTCAACACTGACTGCAATATTTTTGCTGCCAATTGCTGTGGATAGCTGCAGTGCCAAATGCGCCTTTACTGAAAGATGAGCACAGAGCAAAGGATGCATTTCTCTTGCGAAATATTCTGTTAGCACTTTGCTCACACATCTCAAGGACTCGACATTTTCCTTTTTTCAATCCTTTAGATGGCAACTTTCTCTGGAGTTGGGCTCCCTTCACTTTCTGAAGATGAATTTATCAGAGAAGTTAGACTTGTCTGTGATAACTGATACCTTCCTGTGTGCGATGTGGCAACGTATCACAAATACATTGAAGCTGAAAATACTCTGGCAAATAACAACAATAATTTAAAGCAATTTAAATAGTCAATGCGTGTATTTCTGCATACAGTAGGCACGTACTTCACATACCTGTACACATGCACACAGTCTCTATATGCATGGCACACGATACCTGGCATTCAGAGGACTGGGACCCCTTTCTGCACACACACTTTCTGTACACACACTTCCACACACGTCTGTGGGGTATGCGTGTGTTCTTACATCCTAAGTGATAAGAGATCATTCTGAATGCTAAATTCTGAACATACTGCTGTGAGTAAGGTGGCAATCCCCAAACCATATCAGGTCATTTCTCAGTACCCCTGCCCATTACACGCTCACTGCTGCTGTTAGCAGCCTGGGACTACCAAGGGACAGAGCCAACCTTGGCAGGGGGCTTCCAGCAACATCCAGAGAAGAGTTTCCTGGCACTGTGCTGCCTGGCACTTTGTCTGTCATCACTCACTTCAGTGGCAACATAAATTTGGAGAGGTAATTTTCTCTGTGGCTTCTGTATGGTTTCAGGTAGTCCCTCATCATCACCACCTCATCACAGGGACAGCTGCTGATCTTTAACCCCATTCCCCATAGCCTGCTATGAGCAGTGACTTGGAGATCGGTGACTTCAGGAGATATGATCAGTTTATGAGGAACCACCCAGACTTAGAGACTCACTGCAGCCATCGCAGGACTCAAGACAGCAATGAGGATCCAAGGTGGGCCAGAATACACTGTACTCGACACTTTGTGCTCTGAACAATGAGTATGAACCCCTCCACACAATTTGAAACCCTCTGCCAGTGATACAGGGTAGCAGCTCCTGACAGGTCAAAAATCCAGCTGAGGGCTATTTAGGAGAACGTTAACAAATGAGGATGTGCAGAAATGAAGGATATCTGCTTGCAGCAGGAAAAGGGCAAACAACTCACACTGCATCTGGCACGGAATTAAAAAGTGTACAGCGGATTAGATATCAGCCACTTCTATCAAATCCATGCCCAGGAACCTAGGGGGAGGGAAACACGGAAGAGCAGATGCTTAGAAGGTAAAACACCCCAATTAACCTCATTATCTTTTACAAAACTGTACTATTAATATTCAGGGGTTTTCAAATTACTGTTGTTGTTGTTGAAGAGAATCTGTTGACTACAGCATGTGTTTTGCTGTAGTCTCCCAAATCAGCATTGCCCTTCTTAAGGTCAGGGGAATGTATCTTAAAACATTCATATATTTAAAAAATATGTATTGTTATTTTAATAGGCACTGTGGATAGTTTAATTTGTATCTGTATTAAATTAAACATATGGTGAACAGGGTATAATAGATTTTCTATAATTTAGCTGCCAATGTGGCAACAGAAGCCAGTTACTCTCACCAGCAGACTTGTCAGTGGTTTGTTTACTAGCTTATTTGAATTAAAATAAAGCTTCACTTCTGCTGACTGCACATCATTATCTATGAGACCATAATCCTGCTAGCAAATCCTATATCTTCCAGAACTGGCTCTTTTGTTTGGGATTACTGAGAGCTTAGCCTATAACAAAGAGGAATAAGGCATCCCTCTCATCCTCGTAATTAAGTGTGGGGAGTAATTTAGAAACAAACCCAGAAAGATGTACAATTTGGAGTTCTGCTTCCATACAGGATTGGGGAACAGAAGAGGCCAAACACTGATTATGGCAGTGCAATGTTAAAGCTATTAAACTGCTGTACAACAGGAACCCAGCTTTTAAAAAGAAATGGCAACTATCAATAAAGTATTAAGTTGTTTTATAGTACAGACATTTTTTGCTTATCTAAAGGTATGCCAGAAAATTTGGGTGGAGCTTAGAGCCCAAATCTCGGATTTTCTACCTGCACACATTACTTACATGTCGCCCTCATAACAACTCCATTTTGAAATAACACATCAAGCTTGAATAATTTTAAAGTCTCCCTTAGTGATTTCACTATTTTTGAAAGAGAACATTCTCCAGGAATAGAAATAGCTCCAGCAGCTGAACATACCTGCATAGTGCTAAACTTTTTGTACCACCAAGATTCATATTTTCCTTTGGGAAACTGAGCAGGTAGTTTGGAGACGTCAGCATTTTCAAATCACCTTAGAAATGACCACAGTACTGGGGATACAATGGAGAATGTTTTAACATAGGTGCTCTGAGGTCAGTCAAATGTACCTGGGTGATCTTGGATGCTCATTCACGTAATCCATTTCCCTTTCTGCTTGAAACATGAATTATGTTATATACAAGTAGGAGCAATTAATAACGAGGTCACAAAAAATAGAAGTCTCGGGAGTATACAGATACACAATATCTATTTGCAGAGGGCTAATAAGGACAAGGATTGATTTATAGAAGTCTTCAACACTAATTGTCACAGATGGGAATTCTGAGGACCTCTGCGAAATCAAATGAGGCCCCGGTGAATTATAAAGCAGGTCCTTAGACTTTAAAAACATTTAGGCAAAGTGACAGTTCAGAACATCTGTTAGCCTTCTGTCTGAGGATAAACTGGATGTCGTGGAGTGCACAGCTGTAGGCATTTTCTGCCTCTTTTTGCCAACATCTGTCACAGCGTTACAGTAATATAGGTAATTATCAACACCTCATATAAACTGTTTGCTATTTTAATTTCTGAATAAGTAAAATTAGCATTATACCCCTTGGGGAAAAAAAAAAAATCCAGGAGAGGAAGAATATACATTCCCTTTTAAAGCTGAATGACAGATCTGAAATCAGAGAGCTGAAATGCAGAAAAAAAAATATCTCTACTACAAATAAGGTCCTTAGGATAACATAAAAGACTTAGGTGAGAACAAGTTTAAATATCCTCCCTTTCTCTCCCTGCCTCTTAAAAAAAGACATCTGAGTCTCATCTGTCATAAGCAAAGAAGATCAGTAGCAAGAAAAGACAGGAAACCGTTAATCATCTATGGTTTTCTCCATGCACGAGCAGCTGTCAAATGATGTGTGTTTTACCACAGTAACAAAGCCAAGGGCTCATCAGTACCAAGCAATTTTACTGTCAGTTGGTCATCCTTCCCAACAGCTGCAGTAAGAAAGAGCCCACCTTGCTGTGGTGCACGGAGGCTCAACCTCAGCAGCTGGTGAGGGGCAACAAGCTGCAGGACTTCCAGAAATAGAAGTACGGTCAGAAGTCCCCCAATAGCCAATGGAAAAGGGTGCACTTGGAAGTGCACTTGCTCCAAAGAAACACCTTGAAGCCATATTTCAGGATGTTTGGTCCCTTTTCACAGCTAGAAACCTCTGCCCTCTCCTCAAGATCATCTACCTGGTTCCTGAGAAGATGCTGATTCCCAAATCATCAACCACATTTGGAAACAGCTGCCCACTTGGTGGCTGTTGCAATGACAGAAGTGCACCCACAGGCTCCTAGAGCACAGGATAAAGAACAGCAGAACAACAAGCAATGCTGTCAAACAGCACTGGAGACCACATCAGTCTCAACTTGCAAGTATGAGCTTAGTGTCAGAAAATAATCAAGTGGCAATGAATTTTACAACATTATATGGAAGTAACAATCACATCCAGTTCATACGTATTTTGCTTTCACCACTAAAAGAACAGCACCTCTGCTAGAAGTTAACATTCCAACATGGAAAAAGTGCCTTTAGCTCTTTTTATAAAGAGGAGGCACATGGAACAAAGTGGTCACTAATATGCTATTTTTAGTGCCTGAACTACAGTCCAGAAGATAATACCCAATTACTTGATATAGTGCTCTATACACTCTCTGAACAACAATAGTGGATTGAGAAGCAAGAGAAAGCACCAGAATATGGTTTTGAAGTCATTCAGATTTCATGTATTTTATTTTCTTCTTAAAAAAAAAAAAAAATAGGCTTTGAAAAGAGGTGCAGTGTTGTCCAGGTTGAAGGAGGGGGGCCAGAGAAGAGTTTAAAGGGAGATGAGAGCAGATGGAGCTTGAGAAAGAAGAGAGAGAGACCTTGACTACAGGAAAGGAGAGCTAGGGCACAGACAGCCAGAAATCTAGAGAAAAGAAAGAGAAAAAGCATCTGGGGTGCAGTCAGAAAAGGCATCGGCAGAACTATAAGCATGTCCTAGGCATAACTGTAAGAAAGATCACACCCAGGACAATCTATGCAGTTGTGACCAATACAGGATTTTACCAATTCTACTGGCTCCCCTAGCTTTAACTCTGCTGGTGATCTGTGCTGACTGAGCTGCAGATTTTTTTTTTCTCCCTTCATAATCTTTGCTAGCAATAGAGCAATTTTACTAAGGATGTAGAGAAGACAGCTGTGGATCCATACTGGTTGAAACTGACACTGAATTTTTGGAGGGGAATGTTGAGAACCATTCTTGTCTTACTTTTATTTTTAATTTTTTTGCCTCATCCTAGTGTCTTCACTATTCAGTATGTATCCCTTCTTATCTCACATGCAGTTAAGGCTAGCTGGAATTGTATGCATACTCCATGCAGCCTGGGGTCTGGCACTCCTGCAAAGACAATCCAGTGAGGACCATTGCAGCTGAGATCCTGAACCACTTGGGAAAGGTTTGTAGGCTGCCCAAGACATAGTTTGGGACTATTTCTAGATCTCTGTACCTTCAATGAGCAATTACTGCTCTGCTTTTTCTTGCCTACCATGACTCCACATCCAGGTGGATGACAAATAGATTTTACCAAATTACAAGCTACAGGATAAATATTTTCCTCTTAATTTTGGTTTCAGTGCTAAGGTTCTTAAACATTTATTTTAACATTCGCAAATAAAACTGTCTTAGTTATTCTCATCACCCAACTACCGAAAGGTATTGTTCGAATGCCAGAGAGTACATGAGCTATTGCAGATCACATAATAGATGCCTACACATTCTCTACACTAGTAACATTTATTACTGAAACAGTGTTTTGTAAAGAGCTCTGAGATACCTAGGCCATAAAAAGTGTGATATAAAACAAAATGCTATTCAGTTCAATAGATGTCTGATAAGAAAAGAACCCTAAAATTTGAACAGTTCCTCCTCCCCTTAATCAGCCCTAACAATGGTACCCCAATCTTGGCACTCCTGCACAAAGCAATATCTGTCTTTTAGAGAGAGGAATAGGAACGTGCAGCTAACAGAGTGCGCTCATTGGTGGAACATTGTTAGGTGTTTTATAATTGATAGTTTTCAGCATCAGCACAAAGGTAAGGGCTTTAGCCTTGAATACTACCCACTAACAATGTACCCACATACAGAAAACTAGTGCTAAATGTATTTATTAAAATAAATGCTTTAAAATAGTCTGCTTTTCATACAAAGTAATTATCTTACCCTATGTGTAAAAGGTACTTTTGTAATCAATGGTATACAACCAGCTTCAGATACAACCACATATATACACCCCATTACACACAGTGATGCTCATCAGATTGCATGGGACTGAATCATTTCATTATGTTCTGTAGCTCAATTCTTCCATTCCTGTAACTTCAGCTGGAATTCATCCAGATCAGCCCTGTATTCTAAGATAAAATCAAAATACTTCAAGGCCACAACCACCAAGAAATACAATCAGCTCTAAACACAGAATAAGATATTTCATACTTTTCATGCATGGTTCTCACTCTAATAGTGTCAGGGCAACAGATTTTTTTTTTTTTTTTTTTTTTTTTTTTTTTTTTTGGGCACTTTTAGCCTGTTCATTACCAAAGGACAAGAAAAATATGTTGTGGGTATGAAAGAATTTTGTAGCAGTCAAAATAGGAGTAGCAGCCAGCTGGAGAATTTTAAATGCCCTAAATCTTCACAAGTCCTACCCAAGAACCTAATCACTAACAAGCTAACCATTAATTTTTTTAATACCTTGGACAGAGTAGCATAGTAAAGAAATAAAATCCAGGAAAGAAAAAAAAAGAGCAGAGAAAATATAATATAGTCATGAATTTTCCACTGCACTAGACAAAAACAACCTTGTTAGTAGAACTAGGTGAGCAATCATATGGGTAAAATGTTTTAATTACTAAAAATGGTTAGTTTGTTATCTGGAGAATCCTATCATCTCTTAATTAATTAATTAGCAAGTATTTGGATGACCATCAATTTATTCATGGAAATGTTTGAGAGTTGCAAGCTATGCAAATTCTGTTGCTAATTAGTTAATGGCTACATTCACCCTGTCAGGGGCTGACAATCAGATACTTGTGCTTGTAATTCTTACACCCACCATCATTTGCTCTTAACAATGCACCAGAATGTTTCTGTACTTGCGTAGAGTGGGCAGCACTGATCCTGAGTGGCTTTACCCCCAGGATCAGTGTTTCCATGGCAAGTCCTGTGCAGAACTGTCTTGTCTTTTCCTCCCCGCAGTGGGTGCTTAGGGACAACAAAACAGACAGCAAAGAAATATTACAGAAGCTGACGAGAGTTACCGTTATGGTCTAGACCCAAAAAGGCAGCAGGGAATTAAAGCACCTTATGCTCCTTGATTTGTTTGTGTGTATGAAACTCCAGCTCTCAAGTAACTGATTCATTCTTTTAAAAGTTAAACCCTACGGTGAGAGGGACATAGAATGAAGTTAAATGATGGAAGATCCCCGGATAAGATTGAAATGCTGTTGGCTGATCACTGAATGACAATGACATGATTTCTCTACCTTTGATTTTATTCATCATCTGTAATGCACAAGCCCAATGTGGGGTTGTTGTTGTTGGGTGTGCGATGCATCCAGGACAGTTTTTATCTTTCAGAGAAGTAAAAGGGAACAGTGCTGTTGTTTTCATTTTTTATTTTTAAGTAACTGAGATTCCCTTAAAAACCTGTAATAATATGATTCAGGTAGTGACCCAAGCTAAATTAGAAAGCCAGAGTTCTTCTCTAAGACTAATTTAGTCCCAGCACCATAAGATCCCAGGATCCTGTGCAGCTTAAGGTTTTTAAAACACTTATACAGGAAAAATTCACATATGTGACCTTAAGCACATCAGTAACTGTTGGACTGGAGCCTTGGTGAGTCAATTCACACTGCCATTGCTGCTCCCTTGGAGCCAAATGCTTGAAATTTGTCTTTTTATATCCTTTTTCTACATTTACTTACACTAACAATCTAATCTGTCTTCATAAATGACACAATATCATTTAGGATGTTCCAATTATGGGAAAAAAATTATAATCCAAGTGGAAAGTCCTTCACAACATATAATATACCCCCCCACACACACATACACTTCGATTGCCATTAAAATGTTTAATTTCAGAGGAGCTAGCATAATTTTCTTCCTCTTACACCC
Organism: Phasianus colchicus; assembly: GCF_987193195.1. Taxonomy (NCBI): domain Eukaryota; kingdom Metazoa; phylum Chordata; class Aves; order Galliformes; family Phasianidae; genus Phasianus; species Phasianus colchicus. Next base: position 24,505,335 of record NC_143445.1, on the reverse strand, counting down.
TTTTTTTTTTTTTTTTTTTTGCCATTCATTTTATTTCCATTATAACTCTGGAAAAAGATGCACTTCAGTGGATGACAACCAAGTTTAACAGATGAAGTAGCTGCTCTACATTTCAGAATGACTAAAATAAGTCCTGTTAGGAATGCAAAAAAATTATTATTATTTTTAATCAGTTAGGACACTTGCTGCAAATTAACTACCTCACACTGCTTTTCTCAAAGGAAAGTGAGAAACAACATTTGTGTGATATCAAACATCATATTCTTAAAAAGCCGAATTACAAACATAACCATACATGCACACACAGCACAACAGAAAAGGTCAAACACTTCAGTGGTCAAACCACACAAGCCCTCATTTGAGCCAAATTACACTCCCTTCCCACTCTGAAATAGCCCCCAAATGGGAGTGCTTCATCAGGGAGAACAAGTAACAACTTATTTCCAGTAAATAAGTTAGCCTGTAAATAAGGTTAGCAGCTACAGAACTGTAAACAGACACTTCAAGTACTTTCCACAGACTTCAGAAAATGTTAAAAACCTCTTTTTTTTTTTTTTTAAGAGATTTTTTTTTTTTTTTTATTGCTGTGAATGTTGGTGGAAAAATAAAAGAAGGGACAAGTAACACAGATGACCAGCTGTTGGCAACTTTTCACCCAGACCTACAGCACATTCTGAGCATTAGGAGGTAGCTGCACATTCACCTCGTGGTTTACCTGCTGCTGTGACTTTGGAGGCCTCTGATGAACAAGGCTACTTAAATGTCCCTCACACAGCCACACTGCATTACATTCTCAAATTTTATTCACAATGCTTCACTCAAGAATGATTTTCCAACTTTCTCCTATGGTCTTTTATGTGCCCGTGCACTTCTACAATATGAAACACAAAAAAGAAAATACCTATCTTCAACCCATCTCACCCACGTGTCTATTTCTGTTCAGCTTCATCTCCCAAGGAAACAAACCTTCTGTGACCCTGTGGGAGAGCCAACCATTTCCTCTCCTGATAACTTCTGGATCCACTGGCCAATTTTAATCAAATTTTTCAGAGAGTACACAGTCTTAGATACAAACTCTGTAAAAATCAGGAACTGCAAAGCGGAGTGAAAGAAAACAACATTTCCAGTGTAGGAAAGCCAGAACACAAGGAAGTTGCAGCCTGGTCTGGGAGGTGCCCACGAGCCAAGCCATCATGTGCCCGTGCAGAACAGCCCTGGCTCAAGAAACAGAAAGGAGCTTCTCTTTGTCCCCAGCATTGTCAGAGGACAATACTGTATGTCTGAAATGCAAACAAGTGGAAATTTGCATGGAACTTTACTGGACGAGTGGAGGAAAAGTAGCGCTGCGTGGTTCTCTGCAGCTTACTGGGCTGGAAACAGTGCAGAATATCTGGCTACAGCTGGGCAGAAAGTATGCGACGTGATCACAGACTGGAAATAAATGGTTTGTCTGCCTGTACTAAATGATCGTAAAGAAACAAACAATGGACTCTTCAAAATATGTCTGCAATTATACTGCATGTAACACTAACATTCAGCTGTAGAAGCTACCTCTTCCTCGCTGTTTTCTCTATCAAAAGTCTAAGCAGAGGAACTGCCAAACTTCATTTAGCTGTTAGACTGTACAGGTTCCACTGGACTTGTCAAAGAACCTACTGCTTACATGAGTGGCCTGAAAAGCCTCAACACTGAGGATGTCACTGAAAGCTCACTGCTTAGGGCACAGAGTTCTGCAGAAGCTGCAGTGAAAATTCTTTGATCCTTGTTCTAAACTACTCAGAGCTTGCTGATCCTTCCAAAATATGACATTATTCATCTTATTCATCTTTGGTTCATCATCTATTCAAAATTTTGGGAACAGAGGAGAAGCGTGGCTTTCATTTATGGCTAAAGGAGTGCCTAGCTTGAATTTCACTTTTATTTTTGGCTGGTCATTTGGGTTTTGAGATGAGAAGACACTGCAGGATTTAAAGGGCTGGAATGGCAAAAACACTCACTGATATCAGCAACGTTTTCTCAAAAGTTGCTTTGTCTTTTTCCTCTTAATATTACATTTCAACCTATGAGCCAGCCTTGCTCCTGCCAACACCTGCTGGAACATAAAGGATTCTGAAACAACAAGGATCTGTCAGTTACAAAACAATAGCTGGGCTCTTTTTCACATTGTCCTTATACAAAGTTAGCCATGTCCACCCAGAGACATTTGAGTAATATAAGTCAAATTAAATAAAAGGGTGAAAGCAAATTTAGAGCATTAGTTAAAGTAAAATAAATCTCTGTGAGATTACTTGCATTGCAAATTAACTGTTTTTACTTTGTCTCTATTCCTGCCCCATTGAGTTTGTTACTTTTTCTAGTAAATCTTTCTTTTATTAAGTTTATTGCTGTACAGATCATGTCATGAAAGTATTTTCCCCAATGGAACTCTTTTCTCTTTGGAAGAAGAAACACTGGGGGATAAAACAGTGCCTTGATCACATCCTCCTCCTGCTGGTGATGTTCACATTGATGGGTGTGACGCAAATAAAAATGTGTATTTGAGCATAAATATAATTACAGTATGTCTTTGTTGCATGGCTGTCCTATAATTTTAAAAGAAACTTTGCCAGATACAATATACTGCAAATTTCTGCTACTTCTATTCGTTTATACTACTCTTACTATTAAAATATAATATCTTCTCACTTGCTATTGACTGAGATCTGTAGGAATTTTTTTCATAAGGATAGACTAACCCTATGGAAGGTGCTTTTTGTACAGTCTAATTTTGTCTTCTGATGAGTAGTCACTTTCCATGGGGTTTGAGATTGTTAACTCTCAACATTTTCCTAGAGTTTCGAGGGATTTTCTTTTCAGTTATCTTGTACTCAGATAACTGAACAATGTGGAATTTTCATCAAAATTTGTGATATCTTGCATTCAGAGGACAAACCTGAGACTGTCAGCAGCTCACATTGCAATAGTCAGTAGTCATGCTTGAATGTGCTGCATCACAGCACACAGGTGGTGATTAAGGCACAGATAAGTAGCAGTAGAAAACTACAGTAGCCAACTGGAGATGGAAGAAAACATTATTCATAACTTAATTTCAGTGAATTGTCCTGAATGACAAATCATTCAGCCACTACAGCCTAACAGCAACCTCATGTCCTTGCTCACAAGAGTGAAGAAGTTATCTCCACTACAACTGCAGAGACAATTTAGCACTGCAACAAATTTCTCACACTAGAACTATGGGACAGAGAACTCAAAGCCAATGTTAGAAAGTGCCCTATATTAGAAATAGTTTGCAGTCATTTCACAGTCACTCTCCCATTACCTTCAGGGCACATAACCTGGTCCGCTTGCAGAGAGAGGCTGAGGTCCAGGGAGAGCCTGTAGCAGTTTGCAATCAGGTTTGCAAATCCCACCAGCTAGTACATATTTAACTATCTAGTTAATGGCTTCCAGCTGCAGTTGCAGTGAACTTTACGTTTGCTGGGAAACACAATACAATTCCTTCCTGTTCTTTCTTCATCAAACCTACACTGCTTTGAACTCCTCCATGACTTATTTGGTTTATAAGGTTGGTTCATACGACTACTTTTACATCATGCTAAAAGTAGGGATCTCTCAGATACCCTAATTTCTAACTGATGATTGGTGTTAACACTTTACCCAACCATGTCCCTACAACGTGCCAGTCAAGGGCAGAGGGAGAGCACTGGTTCTGATGAGAAGTAAATTGGGCCCTGCAGGCATCAGGCACAAGGAATTTGCAGGATCCAGAGTCCTGCTTTTCCCAGAGCCATTTCCAAGCTGGCACAGGCCAGAGAAAAGTGACCGGCAGTGGCAAGGCAGTAACAGCCTCTCTGCTAGAACACATCCTTTGAACGCTGCCAACAAAGAGGGAAATGTTCCTAGTTTTCTGTTTGTGATTACACTGTTTTGTCATTGCTGTCAGGATGTGCCTATGCAATACGTGCCTCTCTGATGTCTCGTGCCTGTATGTTTCATTTTTAGCTGAGTGGGATGTGCAGTAATTAGCCACTCATTCTCCTTGTCTATTCTCTGTGTTTTGTTTCTTTTCCTTCTCTTAGAGGATTTTGGCAAGCCTGTGGCCTTACTGGCAACTCCTTCTCTTCTTCACCATCTGAACCTCCTCTGTCAATTTTGTTCTCCCCGCCTGGGAGATGACAGTTTATATATTTGTAAACACAAGTGAATATGCAAATATGCTCCAAATATGGACTATGCAATCAAATTATCATGGGTTTGGTGGAACTCTTTTCTGGATTATTTCCTCTAAAAGTACAGCATCCCTACTGCAAACAATTTACAGCCAACAAAATATTGCTTGAGTCAAACATATGCAGTGGAGTTGATGAGTTTTTAATTCAAGCTGGAAAAATTTTGTTCGTGGGCTTTTTCTTTTTTCTTCTTTCCTTTCCATTATGAATTGTTGCCTTCGGGTTGATTTTGCCTTAAGCATGCAAATTGCTCTCACCAACATTATGGGGACTTACATGTGCTTAAAGATTTGAAAACGAATAGCTTCTAGGGGCTTTGGGTTGATGAAGCTATTTCATTTCTTCAGTTAATGCTGTGCAGCACTTCATGAGTTTTTATCTCATATCTGAAGTTTTAAAGCTGTAGGGACTAATTCAAAGATCTCTTTGGGAATTATTTTCCTTCAAAGGAACCAGTGGCAAATTAGCATAAAGGACACAGAATCAGGTCCACAAGCAGAAAAGAACAACTATTTCAATTTCTTTTTATTGGTATTTTGGCTTTTGAATATTTTGTAGCTTTCTCAGGTTACATATATATTTGTATTTAATAAATGCAGCTTTAAATTTTTGCTTGTTTTAAATGAAGGAATAACTCATCTGGTACAGTAAAAGAAATTTGTAGTGTAATACTTAGAGATGTTTGGAAAATACAGAGCAGTCAATGATTTTCCTCCTTTTTTAAAAATAAAAAATAATTAAATCTATCTGTAGAAATTGAGTGAGGGTCTTCTGTTAAACTGCCTTTCTCATAATGATTGGTTTGGAATTACTCTTTGACATCAGAACCTACTGTTTATGGTTATATACGTGTGGCTGCATGTTCAGCTGATTCAGATGAAAACCAATATATAACTATATATCTGAATGTAGGTATTGCTCTCAGCAGAAATAAAATTCCAGCAAGCGAATATGGAGCGATGAAAGCAATAACACCCAACTACAGTAGCTAAACTTTGGTCTGAGTCAGTTTAAGCGAACAGTACCTGATGTCAGCAGCCTCTCTCTGTAGCAAGGCACCGGAGTGATGCCACAAGTGCCCTGTCAGCTGCAGGCTGCGTGCACTCAGCTAGCTCAGCAGGCACACAGCTGTACGACAGCCATGGCTGCACAGTACAACACACACACACGTAGCAGCTATGGAACAACACTGTGCTGTCACTCTACTCTGGATTATGTGTCAGGCTAACGAGAAGTACTGCGTGCATCATCTTCTTTATCTCAGCATCATTTATTCCCTGAGATGCAAGCACGGCGTTTTGAACTGCTGGTCCTCAGGGCCCTATGAAGCAGCTCTTACATTTTCCACTAATCTCCTATTTCCTGAGTACTATACATTTTAAAGAGATGCCATATGGCACTTAAACAGAGAAATCATATGGTGTTTTGCCCTTTCTTTCTAATTCCATTGGCTTAATATTTCTCAAGTTGTATTCCCAGTTGATGAACAACATCTTTAACCTCTTGAGTGGTCCTGGTCTTAGACATGTACCAACACGATACTTGTGCTGGCTTCTAATGCATACTGGATGTCAGTTACTGTCGCTCATTTCAGCAGCTGATTTTCATCTAAGCATAGTAGTGGGAACTCCGTTACACCACCCAAGAGTAAATGGAAAACATAGCATATCTTCTACTAAGGTACCATAAAGTGTTCCCAGTTCTCAGGCAGAGAGCAGTCAGAAGTCATGGAGTTAAATGGCTACAGCTTCATGGGCAGGATTGAATTCTGGACCATGAAGTGCACATTTTGTTGATAACACCCCATCCACATGCATTCTTTCTTCAAAAGAAGTAACCAACAATTGCTTTGTAAGCCTTTTTATTGCCTAAGGAGCAAAGCTATGGTGGTTTTGTGGAAGTTAAAGTTCCTTTTCATATGAATTATTTGTGTTTCATAAAAAGGAAGGATCATTACCACTACATAGTATCACAGGTGGTGTTAGAATACAGACAGGCATTTCACGTATGATCATGGACCCTTCGTGGTCTCTACTCATATGAGACTGAGTTCAAAATTATAGAAAGAGGAAAGGTTAAATTAACATCTCTCTTTTCCTTTTTCCTCAAAGTGCAAAATGAACCCATCACATACCCTGAAAAAGCAAATAGTATTACTGTTCGGTCCACTTAATACTAACCATCTCAAAATGCCAAATAAAAGCATGACACTCACTTGTGCCTGTGTATATTTCTCTATAGAAATAAGATTGAAGAATACATCCACAAGTATCACTTGCATATCAAAATAATGGTAAATGCTCATCTGTAGGAGTGACTGGACACAAAAGCAATTGCAAGTGTTTATGCAGTACAAACATGGAGGTGAAGTTAAAACACCTTTGAAAACCTGACCCATATTATCGGCAGTAATAAGGAAATCCTCCCTCTAAAGATAAAAGAGAAAGTACCCTCATTATTTAGTCAGACCTTCACACCACGAAGACCCAAACACAGAGGGGTTATCAAAATGCCCTTAGAATAATAAAATCAAGCACTGACTCACCAAGAGGCAAAGTTTTAAAGTGGAGGCCCCCTGACAAGGCTCCGCTTTACTCATAGAGGCTGGCTGGGCTGATTACCACATCTGAATGCTTGTAGAGATACAATGCTGGATGTTCATTAGCAGAAACTGCTGTCCTAACAAGAGCACTACTAGAATTATATCAATTAACACCAGCTGGGGATGTGTCCTGTAATTTCTAAACGCAGTAAAACTATAAAGAGACTTTTAAAGTTTAGCATTAGGATTATGAATTGCCAGCAGTGCAAACTGGATGTCTGTAAGAGCACCAGCAGCCTGAAGACCATGTGCTGCACATCCAAAGCCTGAAGGAGGGAGACGTGCCAGGAAGTCAGGGGAGGGGTGAGACGAAACAGCAGAGCTGCCTAGGTGAAAGCATCCCCCCGAAATGTAAGGCTAATACTCTCTTCCCTGTAAATACATTTTCAGCATTCCTCACTGCAGCCATGACAGCAGCCCTTGCCTATGGGACCCACACGGCATGGTTTCCCTGGCACTGTGCTACAAGCAGTATCAGTTACTGCCATCAGCTCCCGTGCTTAACATGGGCTGGATCATGGCTTCGGAAGTGCAGGCAGGTTTCAGCAGCACTGATGTCTGCATGGACACAAAGTCAGACTTCTGGTTTCACAATCTTAAAGCAATTCTGACTCTATGGGCTACAGTAACCATTGTCTGCTTATGAATGGCACTGGAGATCAGTATTTAAAAACACGATAACTTAAACACATATCATTAGTAATTCATCATTCACAAGGACGATAAATGCAAACTAACATTTGCACATGCAGTCTTACCTTATTTTTAAAAGTCGCAAACGCATTTGCTTTCGCCTGAGAAAATACCAGCCTTCTTCAGGCTTATTAAGGAGTGTTATCAGTCCTGTCACACCAGCTTTTGTCACCTAAAGTCTAGCAAATTGTTTACATCTGATTACCTCATTTTTGTTAACTAACGTGGACATTTTCAAAGGTGGCCAAATTTTCTGTTCCATATTAAATATTTGAAATTGGCCTTTTTTCTTCTTAATTTTAAATAAGACTTCATATGCAACTTGAAAAGAGTCTGCTACTCAGATGCCTAAATGCAGACTCAGGTGTTCTGCAGCTGAGCATCTTGATCTTCACTGCATGTACTGCAATTGATTTGAAATAATTTAGTCACAGAGATCTCAAAGTGCTTTTTGGTGCTCATGGAGGCGTTCTGAATTTAATTTGGCATCATCCAGTATTCAGACAATACCAAGAATGCTATTTAAAAATGTTTGTAACTCTTCATGTCAGTACAAATGCAAAAAAAAATTCTCCACATTAATATCAAATCATCATCAAAATAATCATTTGAAGATAAACCAACAGATGCCAGGATGTTAGGATTCCTTACTGTTAACCTTACCCCACCAAATTAAAACTGGGCCTGGAGATCCCAGACACAGATTCAATTGTGTTTCTATATTTATGCGTTCATCCTGATTTCAAGAAGCTGCAGTTCTTAAGTTTTTCCTTGCTTACCATGGGTTCAGTTTAAGCTCTGTTAAATCTATAAAAAACAATATTGAGTATATGTATTATGTGACAGTTCCATCTAAAAGTATTGGGCATGGAATATGGGCCATATACAATGGAGCAGCCAAGCACGTGTAATTTACCCAACAAATCTAAAGCACTCCCACATTGATTTTTGCAGTTTTGTAGCCCCTAGTCACAGAGTGGAGAAAAAATGGCTTGCTCAGAGAGTGTGTGAGTACTTGAGGCTACATCACATTCATCTTAGAGCCTGCGATTTGGGTTGTCTTTTTGTTACCTTTGTTGATGCATTTTTTTTTTAGGTCATTTCATACAGTTTTCCCTTCTAAAATATTTACTTCTGCAGTAAGAAAATAAGAACATTTTTCTAGATTGTTCTGATCAGTTGATTATTTTCACCAAACTTATAGTGTACAGAGGGAATACTGTACCATTTTAACAGTTCCATAAGGCAATTATTTTAAGTGAGTGTAAACAGAAAATTGTATATGAGTAAGGAGATAAGTTTTCAGTAATGTACATCACTCAGGAACCAGAATTAAGGGATGCAAGAAAATTGAGTACACAATTACAATTTAAATGGACATTTTTGAAATGATACGTATATGTATTTGTGTAGCATAAAATATCTACATTTAGACAACTGTATTTCTAAATTAATTTAAGTCCTGAAAGAATATTTATATATATCTTCAAATTCATTTAGAAATTATAAACAAAGAGATTTATCAACATATATTAAAATAATTTTACTGTCCAGAAATATCTTTATTAACCAATAGCTTTATTAACCAATTCTTAAACTGTAAATTCTGCGATAGGTTCTAATAGCATTTGGACTTAGATTGCAGTCTATAATATATGCCCAGATTCAAAACTTGAAACTCCAACTTAATAAAGAAAACCTACAGGATTTACATGTGTTTCATGTCCAGAGCTTTTTTTTTTCTTCTTTTATTTACTCATAAGTATCATTAATACCAAAGATCAACAACCTTTGCTACCATGTATGTCACTCTCTCTCTTCAAGTCTTTAGTAGTTGCATGCTTATCTATTTCAGTCAAATGTATTTCTTATCGAAAAAAAAAGAGTGAGCAACCTGACAATACAGTGTTATCGAATTTTTTCAGCTGAGACCCGCATGTCATTCAGCATTCAGACATGCTTGTGCTTGATTGATGGATGGGTTTGTGACAAATAAAACTAGGATCAAGAGCTTTGCACCTTTTCCCCCATCAGGAACCAGAGTAAAGCACAACTCTATAACAATGGCAGGATTAGGGATGCATTAGCTCTCCATCGACCAAAACCATCCATTCCCATCAATACTTTGCACTTAATAACCTGAAGCTATGATAAGAAAACAAAAGAAGGAGAAAGGGACAGGAGAAAACAAATCAATAGAAGAAGGGAATGTCTAAAAGATGCTCTGTCCAAATGAAGAAAAATTTTTGCTGAATTGCTAGGATAATGCCCCTTGACAACAGAACAATGTACTGTCAAGGTTTATCAGCGAGGAGGCCAATTGGCACAATGTTAAGCACAGGTTTGGCATTTGAGTGGTGGCACTTACTGTAGAAATACAATACATAATGCCAACATGCAGATAATAACTACTCATATTTGTTTAGTACCAGCAGTCTGGATACGCCTAAGGAACACAATTATATTTCTAGATGTGCTGAAACATCTGTTATGAGCATAAGGATGGATCCAATCCCCCTGATGTGCATGACTGTTATTGGGCTGATGTTTTTCACTAAAACTTTGTATTAAAATATTATTAATTTCTACTTGAAATCACATATTTCTTTCTTTGTTATTAATTTATATCTTATCTGCTATAATAAACTGACCTGAAAGACTCTGAGCAGTCTCAGGCTTTAAAAGGCTAAATAGATTGCATGTAGCCTCTTGCCTATTCAAAACACTGAAATCTAGGAGCTATACTAGGATTGGAAGCAAGAGACAACCTCTCTTTGATTTCTCCTTTCTTCAGGATTAAAATAAGAGAAAATATATTTATTGAATATTTGCAGCTTACATTGGAAGATAATGAATTATCAGTTAGGAAACAGCTTATCTAATAGATCTTAAAATAAACTGCTCTCCTTTCTGCAAGATTCCATGCTTGAGTTTGTTGCAGTGGTGAGCAAAACCAGAGAAATCTATTTCTCTAATGGTGCATCTAGTGCTGAAGGATGGAAGATCTAACAAACCTCTTCTGTCAAGAACCAGAAAGAAAGGTCAATTTCTGCACAGTGCCCTAAGTGCTCAGTTACCCTGCATTGGGCTGAGGCCGGTGCTGGATGCTGAATTCCCTGCCTTGTTGCTGACCTTAGACAGAAAACTGCCCGTGTTCATCGTGGGACTCTCCTTCCTTTAATACGTTATGGTTTTATTTCACACTCCTTATTTATTCTAAATACTATTAGAGTAAAAGTCAACAAAGAGCACACAGACTGGAAGGCAAGAATGCTGCTGATCAACACTCACCGTTTCAATCAGATAACTTGCTTTCCAGTAAGCCTCTGATATAAAGGTAAAAGCCCAATCCAAGGCACTAAACAGCATTACTTCACTTCAGTCTTATGAAAAGTAGCAGAAAATATTTTGAAATGTTTCCTCTATTACAACTTTTTTTTTAATATCAACCTACAATTACAAGATTCTACTCACTATATCAATATACATATATTTTAATATCTCCATATTAGTCATCTAACTGTCAGCACGTACTAGGAAGGACAAAGACAGCCAAACAGTAAAAACCCAAGACAACGAAATAGGCAGTAGGGATTGTGCTGCTGGCTCATCATACGTGTGAAATCTCAGTATCCCTGCACTGCTGTATGTAAATGATGATTTTGATTTTCAACTTCAACTCAGCATATACACTTGCTGTGATCACAGGATGTAATACAAAGAAGAACCAATAACGATCTAAAGGAAATGCCACAAGGAACAAGCACGTTCCTTCAAGTTAATACAATCTCTACAAGTTCCTTGATGACTACGTGAAGTTACTGAAAAGATATGGAATTAAGTAGAAAGCGCTACTGTGGCTGTGCAGAAGCCAAAATGCATTCACATGAAATGAGATAAGAAGACAGGCAAAAGAATATTACTAGGACGTGTTAGAGGGTACCCTGAGTAAAGAAGAGCAGCAATAACTATGAAAGGAAACAGCTTACAGCGATTTTTTCAATTCAGTGTGTATGACAGAAGTAGAGTTAAATGCAGCATAACATGTGCATAAGTTAGGAGGGAAATAAATTTATAAAACATGCAAGAACTACAAAAGACATGATAAACCAGGAGCTTTTCAGACAGCAAACACTGCATATTTTAACTGCTTCTAATGCTAGAGTTACGTTGTATTTCATTGTATGAAATAAAAGTGTTCCTCTCCATCTGTGGTTGTTCTCCAAAATCAAAGCAATCAGCACAACTTTTGGTTATTTTAGTTTAATAATATTGTCACCATCAACACATGTTATCAAAAAACCCCAAAATATAAAATATAGTTTGATGAACACCTTAAATTTCAGCACCTGCAGTTACTTGCCCTGATTCTGGTAACACAACCCATGTCATGGTAGTGCTTTTCCTTTATGTTCCTGACTTTATTTGAGGGTCTGTCCAGGTGGAGCAAATACAAACCCAGAGTTCTGCCAAACTGCAAGAAGTGAGGGGCAGATAAGTGATGTGCTCCCCATAATGTACACCATACAGTTACAAAAATGATTTCAATAACACTTCATCAGTAGAAAAAAAGAAACGTTAAGGGAAATATTTATTTCCTTTCATTACAATTCTGAACAGTCTAAATGCTCCTCTACAGTTGTCATGAAATATTCAAGAACCTGTCTGCACTGTTTCTACTGAAATGATCCAAGTATTTAGAGTCTGTCCCTCTGTTCAGTAACACAGCCAGCAGTCCTAAGGAGAAGTGCCAGTAACTAAAACAAATCAAGAAATGTACTTGAGAAGTTCTCCAAACCAGTAACTTTCCATTCCACAAATAAACAACTACATTTGGCAAGCATGTCATATAATTCATATACAGTGAAGAAGTGAATATCTGTTTTAAGTGCAAATTTCAAAGCTATTCTAATTACAGAGCAGCCGGAGCACTCCCATAATTAATTGCTTATTTATTTCACACCAGAAATAATAATGATCTGATCAAGATATCATCAGTTCCAATCAGCCTGTTATTTCCTAGCTGATTTCAGGAAGAGGATGAATGAGCAAGACTGAATAATAAAGGCCCCAATTCTGCAGGGAGCCATATGACACACAAGGGGGGTGAGAAAGCAGTGTGTGCTCCAGGATGTATGCAGAGGCAAACAAACATTTTGGCACAGCACAGTGATTATATCCAGACCTTATAATAGAAGTGAGATGCAGGTGAGTTTTCAGATGTCTCATTTGCTTATTCCTTTTCTTCCTAATGTCCCTCAAGTTTTAAATAGCCATGGAGTTATTACTAAGAAGTAACTGAAAGCACTCAAAATTACAGCTAATTTGCTAAAACTATGGATCAAGTTTTCTTCAAAATCTAATCGACTGGACTAGGTCAACCTTCCTGCTCCCCAGTGGTTCAAACACTTCTTTTTCTTTCTGATAAATTTGTTTGGATCCATGTTCTCTAAGGACTGATTGGAAAACATTCCCAAATCCATGTTTTGTCTCTTATTATTTTACATGTTACTTAATTCTGATATAATGATCACAGTCTGAACTGAAGTATACACAAAGTTTATGCTAAGCAAATTTTTCCCCAATAAAGCAGCTCTACAAAAGTAAACAACCTTATGCCAGCACTGCAAGCTGAGTTACACTCTTCTGAACTCAGTGAAAGAGTACATTGTTTTATGATGTTTCAGCCTCAGGAAAACATAAGTGCAGGTACTGGATATAACACTTAAAATAACTGTTAATGTAATCAATTTAAACGTTTGACCTTGATCAGTGAGCTTGATAGTTTACGCATAGAACTGTAGCTTCTGGATGAGAGAATGATGCAGCTTTCATGCGACATTCATCTCTTGCAAAGTATTTACAAACAATTCTTTTCTTCCAGCTACATATCTCCTCACAGTTATCAACACAAGAAAATTGTGTGAAGTCACAATCGGCGACTCATGTCTTAATTGCATAGATATGCATGGCTAGGTCCTCTTTGTTCTACTATTTCCAGGCATTCCATGAATTAATTCTAGGGGAGTTGTAAGTCAATATATTTATATTCATACATTAGGTATGTGCTTCATGAGGCTAAACATTAAAGTTATTACTTGCGATCAAAGAACAGAACCCAAAATATCATTTAGATAGTCATGAGAAGGTCCATCAAGTTATGAAGCATTTGCCAGCCAGATCTTCAAGTCTTCATTTTGGAATCAATTCTTTTTCTTTGGTGAAACTAAATGCATATGCTCCAGAGGGTTTGCCCAACTTCTGAAGGACATGTGCCTATAATAGGCCTTTCTCATCTCTGTCTTGTTAACAAGTATATAAATAAGAGAAGGCTTCAGTAATTGGCTCAGAGTTACTAATGAATTAATTAACTTCAGTCTATTTTACCTAACCTTTAATAATAAGAATCTTTTTTTTTGGTCTAGCAATAGGTCTGACAGGCTGAAAAAACAGACATGCAGCAAAGCTCTTGAAAATTAATGAGAAACGAGGAAAGAATCAATGTACATTCTGCTTGCAGAGAACTGACACAAAAAAGACACAATAAACCATGAACAAACACAGTCAGTTTAAAAAATAGGTTAGAAAAAGTGGGCAAATTCAATTATAGAAGTAATTAGAAGATATAGGGCAAGGCTGCCTTTTGGGACTGTGCCAGAAAACATGAATTAATAAGAGTGAATAGAAAGCGCCCATGTAGTAATTAAGAGGCAATCACCTATGGCAATGAATACCTGAAAACAGGCTGCAAACTATTAATTCAGTGATCAAAAATATTTTTAGATGATTAATATGGCAAATTTGTTTTAAAAGACTAATTTCTGGAAAGATATCAAGACAATAGCACATTATTTGTTCCTTTGGCATTTATATAGCTAATTAAATTTTATAATTTGCAACAACATTAAGCATTATCTGAAAACAGTAAAAGCAATATTTCCTTCACTAATTCTTTATTATAGTGGCTTCAAAATCAATAAGTTAAGAGTAGCTCAACTTTTTAAAGGGAAATTCAAGCACCCAGGGGTGACTGCTTCATTTATTTAAATGAATTTTTTGTTGTTTACTAAAAAGACACCATGCATGAATTTTACCTAAATTTAGCTCTTAAAAATTATTTCAGAACCTGTTCTAATTATAATTCAGGGGATTATAAACACAATTCCTTGATACTCAAGTAAGCCATCATGCTAATACGTAGCCAAGAGAGACTCTTCCTCCAACAGAGCACATCTCTTCCTTTTAGATACAAAAAACAAGCAAGTGACAGAAAAGGTGCTGCAGCACCAGGTGACAAAAATCACCATCTCCTAAAGACTGCTAACAAAATCTCTTGAAGTTATTTATTCTTTCAGTCAAACGGGTACTGGCTACTTCTTTCTGTCAAAGCTCCCTCTCAGGTCACTAACAAAACTAATATAATTTGTCGTCAGCCCTGAAAACTTATTAAAAAAATTGGATCTACCCTGCAAAGTAAGTCTAAGTGGAAAGCTTTCACAGGAGGAGCAAAACAAACTGCAGAAGAAGCTTTAAAATAACTTCAGAGCCATAATAAAAACGTAAGTTTATTTTTGTAAATAAAGCATTTTTCACTTCAACTACTGAGGATTATAAAAAGACAGAAGCTATAAATAATGACCAGGAGATAAAGATTGGTGATAAATTTCTGTTCTAACACTGACCATAGTAACCATTACATTCTACTGGCATTGCTACAGAAGGGAAGAATCTGCCTGAGTGCTGTTGGCAACTAATGCATGCCTCACAGCATTAAGATTTCCATCTGTTTTGCCTTTCCAGTATAATTTTAAATAGTATTTACGCTCCCAATTCATAAGTATTATCAGAACTATAAGCAATATAAAAAGGACACGGCTCCGAGAGATAGACAAAATTGTCTGCAATAGATTAAACACATTTCATGGTTCAAAAGTCTGCCCTCATGACAAACTTCCCTGCCCTCATTCTCTCCATGGGAAAGATTGTGGTTTGAGACTTACCAGAAGAACTAAAGGGAGAAGGGGCGAAAAATTACCGAAAATAAGATGGTGAGAGGAAATGAACTGAAACAACTGAAGGAAGGTAATCATAAAAGAAAGAGAGTGGGCAAATGTTACTCACAAAAAAAGACAATTTATTTCAAAAACAAGCTGTTCACCTGTGCCAGTATATTTAGAGACTTAGGGAGAGAGTGTTCCCTCACTGTGTATTAGCTGCTGTCTATTTTATCTAAAAAAACAGAAAAATTGAATCTCTGAAAAACACACAGCTTAAAGCTATGGGTGAAAGAAGTTAGTGAACTCACACTGGTTTTATGAATGCTTCAAAATGAATCACAGTTTGAGACATTGCTGCCACACCTTTAACTCCAGGTAGCCTCCACGGGTCTCAGAATGGGTTGTTTTCTTCTACAGTACTCAGACAATAAAACAGAATGTGTCATATCTGGAGTGTCTCAGTTTATAACGCTGCTAACAAAAGCAGTCCCTGGCAAATGGAATATATGCTGAGTTGCAAAGATGCTCTTTTAAAAGAAGAGACAAATTATTTACAGTCTAGTATAGGATAGAGACAACTGGTGGTTTGATTACAAAGTTGGTTACGACCATCTCAGTGTAACTTTACAACTCTGTTCTCTTGGAACCAAATCCTCAGTCCCTGCTCACTGTTACACGAAAATGCCACAAGAGGAGCCTCTAGATGTGCTTTGGAGCTTTATACTCCACACCAATCCATTAATAGAATTCTTAACATGACAGCAACTCCTCCTTACAGGACAGTACAGCTTATGGTATCTGTGTCACTCAGTGTTAGGCACTCAGCTTAATTTCCTTGAGTTATCTTGCTAATTACTGGACACAAAGTGTCCATTGAGGCCAAGTTCAAAAGAAAACCCTAATTCAGGTGCTCTCCTGTGCCCAAATGGGGAGACACTATCTCCCCATGGATTGCAAAGGAAATCTAAAATAGCTAATGACATTCAACCAAATTAAGTGCCTTGTGAATATTCCTGTGTGCTCCGTTTCTTATGCATTCTTATTCATCTACCATACTGATGCTGTAGTTCAGCAAGACACACATTTTAGTTGCACAGGAAGCTTAAGACTTCTGTCTCATTCCCATTTTTATACTCAAAGTCCACCATCCCATCTTTTATGACAGTAACTCTGTTTCTGCGATGGTATAAAACAAGCCACAGAAGGGGCACAGATAAAACAATATATATCACATGCCTGGTCTTCAAGGAAAGAAGTGACTGCAGCCAGCCAGTGGTTCAGACCAGAATGCCATCTAACCAAAAAGCTCTCTGGCAGCCAATAATCAGGGAAGAATAAAAGCAGACATACTTCCCTCAGATACACTTCCAACCTCCAGTCATTTTCTGTTTACAGTCCTTTTTAAACAGAGATCATCTTTACATATTTTTCCATGCACGTTTTTCATATTTTCAAAAATCATTTGCTGAATTCACATGAACTTTCAGAACCTACGATGTCATCTGATAAGGAGTTCCACAGCCTACCTATATGCTGTGCTGAGGAATCACCACTTTTAATACTAAACATGAACTACTTCCATTTGATACCCTTTGGTTTAATTGAATGCAAAGAATCAGTATTTGTCCACACTTTCTATGGCATGCATGTTTCATAGACCTCTATTAATCTGCCCCAGCCCTTGTCACATCCTTTCCTTCTGAGTCCTGATCAAATTCCTTGAACCCACTCTATCATGGCAACTGTTCTTGTCACATCTTTCAGCTTTCTCTGATTTTACTCAGTTCTTTCTGATTTGAGGAGGCTGGTAATGCACAGAATATTCAAGGTGCAGGTGTTCAATGGATATAAATAGCGTTCTAATGATGGCTTTTATTTTGTTCTCTATTCTTAAAATTTTGGTTTAACTGTTCTTCAGGTGACAGTTTCACAGAACTATCCATTTAATTCAAGATCTCATTTCTGAGAAGTGATGGTTAGTTCCTAGCCCATCATTTCATATGTAAAGATTGAGTTATTTTTCCTGTGTGAATTTGTCTGCACTGAATTTCACATCATTTTTTTGCCTATTATCACCAGTATTGTAAGAACTTCCTCAATACACCATAGTTGGTCCTTCTCTCAACTCTCCTGAGTAATAGCACCATCAGCAAATTCTGTCCCCTCTCTATTCACCTTTCTATTTTTTATCCCAATTGCTTGTATGTTAAATAGCACAGACCTCTGTGGGGATTTCAGTGATGACCGACTTCTGCTGTGAAAACTATTTTTTTTTCCTACACCCTGCTTTCTACTGTCAACCAGCTATTTATTGATGTGAAGGTCTTGCCTTTTGTCCCAGTACATCTTATTTGCTTAAAGACCCTTAAGGGTGGACCCCAGTAAACGATCTGTGAAAACCCAAGCAGGTGATCTCACCTGGGTTTCCAGTGTTCTACTTGTGGATTGCTCTAGAGATTTTCAGTATATGATTCTGCATTTTCAGGTCATGACTTCTCTTTTAAAACCCATGTCAACTTCTCACAGTGTATCACAGTTATCCATATCACACTAATTTTATTATCTGTTAGAGTTTCTGCACATTGCCCCAGCACAGACATCATGTTTACTAGACTGCAGCAATCTGAATTTGCCTGAATCCTTCTTTAAAATCTATTGCTGTGTTAGCC
The DNA here is from genome assembly GCF_987193195.1 of Phasianus colchicus. Taxonomy (NCBI): domain Eukaryota; kingdom Metazoa; phylum Chordata; class Aves; order Galliformes; family Phasianidae; genus Phasianus; species Phasianus colchicus. Next base: position 24,487,145 of record NC_143445.1, on the reverse strand, counting down.
ACCAGTTATTTATTACTGGTTGGACTCGTCACACGTTGGGATGGGCAACTTCATGATAGACTTAAACTTTCCCAAATCTGAGTTACCACTTAACAATAGGCCACCTATCCATCTCCAAGCCATGGCTTTGCTCCAGCATTTGCACTAGTGCTCAGTTTGATCAAGGAGCTGGTAAAGCTGAAGGCTAACTCCTTTGTCTTTCTCCAACTGCACACATTCATAGCACTTATCCCATCATAGGAAGAAGGGAAGACACTGATAGAGCACATGGCGTGATGAGCACTCTTAACTGCAGTGAATATCTGGACCAAATTAATTTGGAATCTGCACTGAAGCTAGGGGAGTAAACCTGGAGCATGGGCCTGAAAGTAGTGGGTGGGTGTGGATGGTGAAGTGGGAACCCCTGAAACTGGGGTTGCCAAACCCAGCATCTCATCAAGTCACACACTGAGCGTAATGTAGAATTCTGATGCTTGGGGGCTACAGATAATCAATTATAATAATCAAATGAGCTTTTTCTAAAGCGGTATTTAGGAAAACTCACAGGGTGTATTTTCTCTGCTCAGTGAAGTTATGTCTTGATTTTCAGATTTAGGAGTTAATTTATTGGACAAGTAGGAGGGAAGAAAATCAGGGACTGGGGAACTTTCAATACCATTACTAAAATACAGACAGCCTGGGGGGTACTTAATCCCTATTTGGCACTTCTGTCATCAGCTAAACATTGTTCCCCATTGTGCACACAAGGAGAAGTGCAAAGCTGACCCAGCAGATTGAGATGAAAAGATTAGAATCAGAAATTAAAGTCTCCTGGAAAGATTGTTCAGCTATTATATACTGATACATTTTTTATGGATTTCCCCAGGTTTTTAAAAATCATACTAAACTGAAACTTGAAAACTTTAAAAACATGCCTCTGATTGTTAGCATTTCCATCTGATTGCCAACTAGGTGCACTGTGGAAGACAGATCTTTTCTTAGTTCAGCTGAACAGGAAGAGAGAAGCAAAGATCAGAAAGTCCAGTTTTCAAACTAGTTGTCCAGGCTGCTTCCAAAGCATCTGGTCTGCCCTTCATTTGGATATGCAGAAGAAGTGTGAGCTCAGGACACAAATATTATCATAAGAATATAAAATGGTCAGGCCATATGTCCTTCTAGCTATGCACTATCTCTATTAGCAGACAGAAGTTAATGCTCTGAGAAGAGCAGAACAGGCATACGATAACTAGTATTAAATGGGGAGGTTGGTGGCCCTGCATGTGGCAGGGGGTTTGGAGATTCATGATCCTTGAGGTCCCTTCCAACCCTGGCCATTCTGTGATTCTGCGATTCTATGATAACACTTCCCCTGAGTACTCTTCTGGCTCCTACCAATCTGAGTCTCGAAGACCACCTGATCCAGATAAGGTTCATGTATACTAACCCCTATGAATTTCTCTTTTGGGAACTTGTTCAAGCTTCCCTTGAACTCATGTAAACTTCACACTTTAACAGTATCCTGTAGTTTAATTCTGTTACATCTAAAGAACATCTTTTGTCTCTCCCAGCTGTCATATCTGCCACCTGCCTTTGATGATCGTAAGTTTTTGCCCTGGCAAAGGCTGTGCACAAAGCATATGCATGTAATGCCCATCTTTGTGATGATTTCAGATACCTTTATCATCTCCCCCAACAATCTCCTTTTCTAGGTATACAGAGTCTACTTCACTTAGTTTTCTTTTTATGGAAATCTGTTCCCATGGACATATTTACTGCTCATTTTTGAAAAGACAGAGGGAAGACAGGATGCAAAATGTGGTGCACCATGGATACATACACTGGCATAAATACTCCGTGCTTATCTTCTATTTCCAATTTATTCTTCATAATCATTTTCTTCTTCAGCAACACTGACCACTAAACATATTCTTCCATGGACCACTTTCATAAAACTAAGATAACATTCCTTGGTGGTAACACGGACAAAAGCCTGTGTTTGTTTTTTTTTCTATTTTCTTCAAAGTTTTGGTCTTTCTCAGACAAACTTCTTTAACTCATATTTCAATTTCAGTTGATATATTAAGGACAAGTTGTTGAGTTTCATCTCCAGTTATGTTAAATGCCTTTGCCTTAATTGCCTGAAAAATTGGGTATCATCACCAATCACTCTGCTTCCATTTTGCTTATGAATCATAGAAGGAAGTTTATGCACCTCAAGGTATAATCTCCTCTTTCAAACTGAGATCCCAAGACTTCCTGCTGCACAGTGATGCCTCCTTCATTTTATCTTGACAACTCCTTGCCAGGGAGACAACAGCCAGTTTTGAAACTTTACGTCTTTTAGCAACACTCAAGTATTTCTGGCTCATCAGATGACGAGGTTTTCAGATCACCTTGCTTAGAAGGAAGTCAGTCAGAACTCTCTCCAGCATTCCTGGCATTACGCACAGTTTAGAAACTAATTCTCTTCTTGATCCAACATCCAAGGTCAGTGACAAACACAGCTTTGAAAGAAGTGCACATTTGAATCCACTCCTCTTGTCAGATGAATATCGATGGTAAAGTGATGCATTTTTAACAAAAGCCTCTAATAAAGGTTTTAAAGCACAGTGATCATGGGAATTAGCCTGGGAGAACATGCAAAGTGTGGATCCAACTTAATCTGATTAGGGCTCTAACAGAAGTATCACTTCTGTGGAAGTCATTGACAAACTAAATATCCTTCCAAAGAAAGAAAAGGGAAAATTAGAAGCGCTTTGGAAGTTCAGGATTTTTTTTTTTTAATTGTAGAAACAGTGTTTTCTGAAATTTAAAAAACAATTTCTTGAATATTTTAAGCTAAAATTGCTTGGAAATGGCATTTTTAAATGAAAAATACAAAGTATCTCAGATTTTTTTTCATTTTAGAAAAATATGCAAATGACAAAACAAAAATTGATGTTTTGCTGAAGTATCTGTGTCTGCATTTGAGGTTTCTGCCAGAACAGCAACATGGATCAGAAGCAAAATGCCTCCACTGTCATCAACATATTTCTGTTAGTAGATATATAGAATCCTCCAGATGCCAGGGGTTTCTTTGTGTTTTCTCTGGTCAGTGCCAGCATAGCACAAAGCAACACCACTTTTTAGACATCTCCTCAGTACAGAAACTGGCACAAGGAAATGTCAGTAGAGTCTGGATGACAGCAAGGAATATCATACTGAGTAAACCGAAGAACTAAATAATCTGAAAAAGGGAAAATCCATGGAACTGAAATGAAAAGATAATTACAAGTACAGAAGGAAAAAGAAAGAAATTACAATCAAATATGCAACTAGAACACAGAGGGAAAAGCAACAATTTAAGAATTATTCTAGAGGTGAAATGGAAGTGAGGGAGTGGCCACCTATTGAATTCATGTCCTCACTGCAAGGCCATGAAACACCTAGGACACCAAAAAGCATCTTATGAAAAAATTGCAAAGTATCCATATTCTCTTGCCACAGATATTATTTGTGCTTGGCTCACAATGACTTCTTAAAAGTAAACTATTTTACATTGCAGGAATTACATACCTCTTCTTACTCAGCCTCATTTGTCAATGCTATCACATCTTCCTGTGGTCTAGTAGGTCTTTCCCTTGTTATGCTATTATTTGAATGCTCATACAATGCAGTTCCATGCATCTTGCTGGTCACATCCCATTTCTGTGTCTTGATTACTTGATTCTCTGGAGGCTCATGATATACCTTTAGACATGTCATTAATTGATTCCTGTAAAATTCCCTTCTGAGTCTTTGATTAAGGCTCCCATGTTAACAAAAGATATTTCTCAGCATACAGCCTGTGATCATCTGCAGTGGCATAGTTTCTGCTTGTACTTTTGGTATCTGTCCTTTGAAAAACTGCTATCACCATGTCTTCACTAATCATTTTTTCTTTCTCCTTTATATGAAATGAGTCATTTTATATGAAATGCCAATTGCTTTGTATAAAGTCTCATGAAATAGATCGAACCAATCTCTTTTTTTTCTTAATGTTCATCACAGCCCACTAACAGCGAATGCTCACTCGTTCCATAGCACACTGTAAGACCAGGGACAGGACATTTGCAATAGCATAAAGGAATTGGGTACATTACTCCTATTGAATTTCAGCTAAGTGATAATTGAACCAAAAGTCAGTAGGAACCTGGAGCCTAAGCCTCTGTTATGCCTTCAAGGAACTCATAGTGTGTACTTATCAGCTGCTTTTACCACCCCAGGGATGAGCTGACGTGGAACTGTCACATGAAGGGAATATTTCCAGGAGCAGGAAAGCTGGTAGATCATAGCTTAGGCAATGTGCTTGAACTCTCATAATCTTCCACACAACAAATAATCTGAAATGTTTTGCTAGCACGTTTAGCCTGACTCATTTCCCAACACCATCAGACCCAGCCATCAGTTGTAGGTACGCTTAAGAGCAGAGTAAGGACATCTGTATACACAAAGAGTGCAGCTGATTCCATAAGTTCAGAAATCCATACGAAAAAGAAACCAAGAACAGAGAGAGGTCTCCTGTAGTTACAGATAATATGTGAAACAAGTTATCTATGTCATTTTCATGACCTATGGCACAGAAGTATGTTCCAACTCATCTCTACCGACATGCTGCTTGATTTTCTAGAACATCAATGAAACCAACAACTGAGCCAAACTTCTTCATCAATGACAGAGCACAGAGCAATGTGTTTCAGGAGCTGGACAGTTGTGGGGCTTAAGCATTAAAGCCTGATCATCAACCCACTGAGATGAGAGAACTGTAACAGTGAAAGCAGTAAGAGTGGATCCTGCAGCTGGTCAGTTTGTCCAGAGTTCATTCAGTGGGGGTTTCAGTTACTAACACTGAAGGACAATCTAAAAAGCACATGAAATCCAGAAAGCAGGTAAGTCAACACTGAGCAAAGCTGTTGCAATACACTGAGATAGGAAACCGGACATATTCCAAACCTGCACCAGAGGTAACAATGTCACTCAGCCCTTCCATGTCTCAGTATTCTCATATGAAGAACACTGTGAAACAGAGCTGGGGGCTGCTCAGCCTGGAGAAGAGAAGGCTCTGTGTGACCTGATAGTGGCCTCTTAGTATCTAAAGGGGAGCTATAGGAAAGAAGACACTCTTTTAGCAGGGTCAGGACAAGGGGAAATGGTTTCAGACATGAAAAGGTCAGATTTAGGTTGAATATAAGGAAGATACCTTTTACAGTGAGAGTGGTGAGGCACTGGAACAGGTTGCCCAGAGCTGTGGCGGATGCCCCATCCCTGGACACTTCCAACACGGGGCTGGGCCAGGCTCTGAGCAACATGATTGAGCTGTGGATGCTATTCATTGCAGGGGAGTTCAACTAGATGACCTTTAAAGTTCCCTTGCAACTCTAAGATTCTAATATTCTATGAACTATGAACTACTTTTAATTACATTTAAATATGGTATAGACATACTAGTGTTTGAAAAAGATTAGAGGGAAAAATGAAAACATTTATATAGAGATAAAAGCATTCTGCAGTAGAAAAGTGATGAAACCCACAAAAAGATATTTATTCAATTGAAAACAACAAACGTATGAACTGAGTGATTCACCATCAAAACTCAGAGCACCACTAGGTTTGTGTACTACTGACATGAAGACCAACAGTCTCATGACTGAAGAGTAACAAATTAAGACGTGGTAATCCACGTTTCTTGGTCACTGAAGATAAACAGAATTTAAACAATGGAAAAAAAAATCAAACTAAAGTGTATTTGGAGTGTGTATTCTTCAGTGTCATTACTTATTATCCATTGAAATGCACATAATGAAAAATTTCAGTTGCTCTTGCGTCTTTATAACAATCCTTTGGTCCAAGACAAAATTAGTTATCATTTTCTTTCCCCTGAACTAGATGTGTATTACCATTTGGTATGGGTTTTTTTTTGTTTGTTTTTTTTTTGATAAACAAAAAATAATTTTTCTGTAGGATTCTTATCAAAGGCATCAGCAGTGCATCCTTTGGTGATGTGTTACCAGTACCCAGATTAGATTCTGATGTACACCATGCTACCATCTTCCTGGTGAAGCACAACAGTACTGCATCCTTTCCCACGCACACTATCAAAAGATCTACAAGAGAAGCTACTAATTTGTTGTTCTATATAGACTTTCAGTGCAAATGACCTACTTTGGAACCCCACAACACTGTTGACATTTTCACAGGAAGTTCTTTCTCTTTCTAGCCAAAGAAAGCCATCGAGTGACAGCCATCAGTCAACTGGGAAGGACCAGTGATAAATACTAAAACAAGAGGTGCCTGATTGAAGTGGGCAATGTGCTAATCTTGTCATCACACTTAGAGCCCCTGCTACTATAATGCTTGCCATTAGTAGAGCAAAAGAACATTTAATTACCGAATGGAAAATTTTGTCATCGTGTGCCTAAAGCCACCTTCAGGGATTCCCACAGTAATGCTATGCAGAGACAGAGAATGAAGAAAAATGCCAACATAAACTCTGAGAATGTTATTTGTAATATTTCACATATACGTACGAAGATTAGATCACACATTTACTTTTTTTTTCCCAACTACAAAAGACAACATCCCAAATACACAGCTACCCAAGCATAAAACAGAAACTGCTGACTCGTATGAAAACAAAAACTCTCACAAACAAAACACTATGGTTATGGTTGAATGCCCGATGTTCCTATTACATTGGCAACTGCTAGCACTGCTATCTAATTATACTCCGTTTTAGTTCTGAGCAGAATTTGACTGAGCACTGTCTTCACGCATCCAGCGAAGTCACCGGATTTCTTAGAAATAATTGCCTAAGTTTTTCATTTGGTACAACTGGTTCTTCCTCTGAACTTCAGTCAAACTTGTACCAAATATTTTTTGCTCCCATGCTACTGGAAATGACAGCCACAGACTCAATGGCAACTCCTGAAAATGCTGGGTTAATATGACAAGCACTAAATTCTGTCTGCTATTTTTTAATTATAATTTTTGTTTCACTATTAATTCTTATTTTACAATACCAGATATTGACAAGTTCACATATATGTAAACATCCATTCAATCTTTGTAATATCAGGAGAGATCACTTTTATGATGAACGTATTAATGAGTTTAATTATGTTTTACTGTAATGATGTAACAAACAGAAC